>NW_026261417.1:0-66731 GCF_024610275.1 Lodderomyces theae | reverse complement strand
TTGTACAAACATAGTGCACGATTATCAATCATATGACCCAAACATGAAGTGAAGGTTCTATGCATGCTATTTTTGATCAGCTATTGATTACATTACAAAACAAAACACAAAAAAACACACAAAGAAACACAAAAAAATTAAAAAATAAAAAAACAAAAAAAAAAATTAGATCTTGAGACCAAAGTGAAATGGGATGGTTTTGTCTAGGTAGGTGGCAGTCATCCGTTTTGGTGAGTTCGGAGGGTTTACGATGAAGATGGGTATTTCGCAATGGAGTTCTAAGTTGATGGAGTTCTGGGTTTTCCAATTGAAGCTTTCGTTTGCGATATGGATTCGGCTAATATGACAGGTTGAGAAGTGCTGGTACCATTTCGATGTTTGACTATTCCCGATTCATAGTTATTTTGCTATTAAACTTTTGTTATGTTTGGTCCTTGGTCTGTAAGATGACATCTCTTTGGTGTATAGATGGCGCGCGATCTCCGTGGGAAGTTTCTCAATGGAGGAGGAGGAGGAGGTTTTCGTGTGTTAGTCACGTGTGGTGAACTTTGGAGTGAAAGTTATCTTTGTCACAATGACAAGACCTCTTCGAGATATCGCTACAATTCACTCGAGGAATGAACATAATACTACCCGTGCTATACAGATATCAAGAACAAATGCACNGCGATCTCTGTGGGAAGTTTCTCAATGGAGGAGGAGGAGGAGGAGGAGGAGGTTTTCGTGTGTGAGTCACGTGTGGTGAACTTTGGAGTGAAAGTTATCTTTGTCACAATGACTAGAGAGACCTTACATTGGTCTGGTATATCTTGAATGAATCTATATTGAATGCCAAGGACCCTGGACATGGTTTTGTAAACGTCAGCCAGCCAATGGTACGAGGATTGATAATCACATCCTCTCTACACAATTTTACCTCCTGCATATAATAACATTCTTGTCATTTTCTTCAATCTCTCTTCTTCTTCTCTCTCGCGGATACAAAAAATTTTCAACCAAAGAGTAGATCCTTCAAGAACAAATTTAAAGTGGAATCTTCCCATGTTCAAACTAATATCACTCCAGCCTATAAGGCGTGTACTTCCAAGATGTACAGCTTCACCTGCGGCTACCTTCATACGTACGATAGTACACTCTAAAGAGACCAAGACCCAACTCCAACGAGAAAAGGACAAGCAGAAGAAGCGTAAATTGAGACAAGAATTGAAGTTCAAATCGTTGGAGAACCCTATCGACCATCCATTGCATATGCCTATTGCCGAGGCTCTCAATACTATTAGATCATTCGAAGTTGGCAAACCGGCTGATAAGACTACAATCACATGTAACTTGTACGTGCGTCAGGAGCAAGGTGCTGCCCCCATTAGCGGAACTGTTGACATTCCATTCCCTATTAACAGAAGGACTAAGCCATTAGTTTTCACTACTCATCATTCGATAATCGAAGAGTTACTGTTGTTAGTCGATCCACAGTTCTTGGGAGGTAAGGAATTAATTGACAAGTTTGTTGATCAAGAATTGTTGCCTGGTGACTTTACTCATGTTTTCGCAACGAGTGAAATGGAGAGTCAATTGAGATCAGTGGCTAGGATATTGGGTCCTGCTGGGTTACAACCAACGAAGAAGAAAGGCACAGTGACTGACGATCCGCAAGCTATTGCAAATATTTTGAGGTCGTACCAGGTTAAACAAAAGGATTCGCATATAACTTTTACTGTGGGGAATGCTACATTTAGTGACTTTCAAATTATGTCCAACTTAAAGGCAGTGAGCGATGTCATCTTTTCGCAAATTGATCCAAACGCATCTAAAAAGACTAGGTTGGGATATTGCTATATCTCATCTGCAAACAGTCCCGGCTTGGTTATCGATTTCAAACAGGAATAAAGCGATAGAGAGAAGGACATGGGCTTTTAGAGGAATGCCCTTTTTGGTTTTAGAAATGGTATAGCTAACTCCGAATAAACTTGTATATACACAGTCACTGCGTCTTTTCCTTTTCTTGAGTGACCTCAACTTGAAAAGTAGTAGTAGTAGTAGTGGTGGTGGTGGTGGTGATCACGGTTGTAGCGTAAGCAATCATTAACCACGATGGAAACCACCCTAAAATCACAACCAACCAAGTCCAACTTTGTAATTGAATCCATGACGTGATCAAATTGACAAAGAAATTCTCACCAAGGTACCCGTTGGCAACGACAAAAACAAAGAATGGATTGGAGACGAATAAGCACAATACAGCCAATTTTCTATTCTTTTGAATCACGGTGGGAACAAATGTTAAAGGGATTGCCAATACACCAATTGTAAAAGCCAATGCGAAATGGACAATCAACAACGCGGTTATCAAAAATGCAATGATCAACAATGCCAATCCAATCAAGGCAAAGCCTGTTGTATTGCAAGAATGCAGGTTCTGTGTTTTCACAACAACTGTGGGCAACGCCAGGAGTGCTAATGGGAGGTGATTCAAAATCTCCAATGGTGATTGGGGTATGATGAATGATAAAACAACGCAAATGACTTCAGCTGCCACTGCAATGGTCAACAATTTGCTCAAGTTGTTTGTGATTTGCAGCACATCTATACCCGAGTTCAAGATGGCATTCAATGCACCAAATGCGTAAGCCACTGCCAACATAACAGCACTAGGTAAATAAGTTCCAATAGAAACAAAATGCTTGGGACTCAACATCAAGTAAAAAAAGAATGATTGGTGAAATTTTTCCAACAAGTTATTGACCGATCTAAACGTGGAGTCCACAATTCGACCAAACTGAGTCACATCATGTCCTTGTGTTCCTTTGGCTTTTATTGTGAAAGCCTGGATCTGCCAGCCAGAAAATGCCTCGTGGCCATGAACATCTCTAGATCCAGCAACCACCAACCTCCAAATTCCAGCAAATAAAGTTTTTAATCGGCTTGTGAAATTGATTCCTCGATCACTGATACCTTGCAAACTACAGCTGATTCCCTCGCCTTGACCTATTTGGTTTGCAGTGTTGAGCAAATCCAAATTGGGCAATTGTCCATTCAAACCTTCATAAAACATGTCGTAGTACTCAAAACCATCTCCTTGTTTACCATATTCCATGATTATAGCTGCCTCAATCGATCCTGCAGTATCGTCCAAGCTCGTGTGATAAGCATGCACCCACGATCTCAAACTCTGCTTACCGTCAGGTGGAATGACGAAAATGATATTTTTCGACCAGATGGAGATACGCTGGAAATACCGCATCAATGCCATACCAAGTGAAATCGCCCCCTCGTTCAACTCGTCATCTGAATTCACCCACGGTACCACTAATGCCATAGCCTCGGTGTTTTCCCCTCGCGAAGCATGCATTATAGAGTATATTGTATCGTTGGCGAATCCATTGTGGTGTCGCGACACGGGTAAACCTAGTTCTTGTAACCATTGACTAATTATTTCATTGCGCAGCTCGATTGGTTGTTGTTCAAGTTGGTGTACCTCGTGTCTATACCCACGAACATAGTTCCATTCGCTTTCTCTGAAATACGACATGACTTGGCCTGGCATCAATGCATTTTCTGAGATGTAGCAATTTCGATAGTTTCCGTCTTGTGGTAGGGTTGCTAGCCATAGTATACTCAAAACTGCCAAACCGAAAGAAAGACGAGGTAGTAGTCTGATGGTCTTTGGAATCAAGTTCAACTTGTTAACTTTCCTGAGTACTTTCTCTGCCAAGGCCATCGGTCTCCTCTTTTGCAGTGTTGTATTAAATCCGTGTCTTGTAAAACGTGTGCTGTATAACGTGTCCTTGCCGACAGTTGGTGAAAAAAAATAAACGAAATTCATTTCTATGAAACATCAATGCTACCACATTCTTTCCACTAGTTTTGCAGGGAGAGATAATATGACACAGCCGTATAAACTGCTACAGAGACAACTACGAAGACTCCCATTACCGCGGGGCATCATTGCAGAAGGCTCCCAAGTATTGAAACAACATTATCGACTTGGCAAAAGTAAAAGGTTCGAAATAATATTTCAGCAAATTTTGGAACAAGAAAAGTACAAATCCATACATGAGGTTCTCGATGCAATATACAAAGTAGACAAGCCACACTGGTATATGGAGTTCCTGAATATACCATACATGCGAGTAAAGGGACATTGGCCAACAGCACATCTTATTGATACACTAACTGAGGATGTGAAAACAAGAGATACGTACTACAATAAGCTAGCTAAGCCATTCTCGGTCACAGAGGCACTCAAGTTGAAACAAAGTAGCAAGTCGGTTCTTCGATTACCATTGATTAGACAGTATAGTGGCCAGGTAAACTCCGTCGTCAACATGGTTAAAGAGGTGAGAAAGGCGTATTTTTTCATTATGTCGCAAAGAGTATTTGAAATCACAAAACATCCATTTGAAGTGATCTACCACCCCTCTAAACTTGGCGTCCCCGAGCACCCGGTTGGTATTGACTCTTTATTGAGAAAGAAAGTGAGTCAAGTCAAGCACGTGTTGGAGATGTATCAACCTATCTTGATCCGGCAATTGACCAAATTAATGAATGCAAGAGGTGAGATCAACCCCAATTTCTTTCGCCATCTTCAACGGAAACGTGCTGATGATACAACTAGTTATCAAGTGAGAAAAATGATAATCAAGGAGAAGATATTGAGCGAGGAGCTGTTACAGGGCATACTCGAAAGTTATTTGCGACAACAATATTACCTTGAAAACGGAGAGTATAAACTCAATCAGATGTGTAACCTGCACAATCCATAAATTTCAATCTTACTACGACGTCAACTTCAATACAGCATAATGGACCTTATCTTTATCAGTTATCCAAATAAATTTCGAATTGACAGCTAAATGCTCTGGCTCAAATGGAAGTTCAGGCAATGGAGTTGGTACAGTTTGAGCATGATCAAGAATGTAAAGCCCATCCTTTGCCAACACAACCAAGTCCTTCTCTCTAAATTCAAATGCTTTGGCACCGGACACAGTATCAATCTCGACATCATTTGGTCTCGACACACTCAATTTCTTGGTATTGAGGTCGAGACTTGCTTCAACAGTTTGAAGTCCCCAAGTAGAACCTCGAATTTCCCAAGAAAGAGTTGGATGGTAAATTTCGGTTTCTAGGTATATTTCGACATGTGACTGATGATACTCATCCACTTGATCTAAAAGAATCTGGAATGAGGCTGAGATTTCTTGCTGAGAGTCGCTCAATAGTTGACTCTCGCCTGCGTATTTGATTGTATCAAAGTCATTTGTAATATATTGCAACACTTTTGATTGTAGCAAGTTTGAATGAAGAAATTCCAACAAGCTTGATGTGGATGCTGTTGTAGTGGTTTCCTTGTCTGCAAATTTATCGACAATTTCCTTCCACCAGTTGAAAAATTCAACATAGTGCTCTTTCTCCTCCTTTAAGTCCCACATGAACTGAGTATAAGTTTTCAATTCAGTTTGACATTGTTTTATAAGATTGGCGATATCGCTCAAGTCGAGTTCTATAGCATTCCTCCACTTGCTGGTTCCCTCCAACTCAGATAGTAACAAGATCACTCTTTCCATCGGGGCAATCAAATATTGGAAAACCTTTCTATGACATTGTTCAAAGGCGTTTTCGCACAACTTGTCCATTTTTTTGAATCCACGTTCTCCAAATTGATTAACCCAAAAGTCTTTAGTTTCATCAGGTATATTACCCGTGAGCAACATGTCACTCAAGTTTTGTAACAAGTTACCCTTGACTTCAGTTTCCAAATTTGACAAGTATCTATTGATGGCAATGTAGAACGACTTGATTTCTTTTTCGACTTCGTTCAACGTTGTTTTAGATCTTTCCAAATATTCAATTGTTTGACATAGTAGAGTCATCAGATCTGCATAAGCTTGTCTTGATTCAGTAGGGATGTCGATTCTTATTATCTGGTTGTTTTCGTCAAGATACACTTGCTCAAACAAAGCTGGCAGCACCTGCAGTCTGATTTGGTATTCGGTAACAATATTGATATTTAGCACTTTGTTGAAGGTGAAGGTGATGGAATTCCTGTCCTGTGTCACCAAGTAATCCAAATTGTAGGATATATCATTGTAAATGGCCGGTAAACTTTTGAGTACTTTGTTTTGCAACCTGTAGATGGTATTTGACCAATGAATGAACTCAATTTTACTGAACTCGTGGTCCAATTTCTTGACCAATTTGCCATCATTTGAATCGTATATCTTTACAGTCTTGTTTGCCCCTGACAAACAGAAATTCTTTTCATGACAAGTTATACCTCTGATTTCGGAACCGTTGTCAACTGTGTAAATTTCTTCACCACGCATACGGAAACAGTGGATTTTACTTTTATCTCTGGTCATAAGTAGCAAGTTCATTTTGGGACACCAGGAGATTATTGAAGTTGGTTCACTTTTCAATGGAAATTCCCCCACATGAACAACGGAAACTTCGCCATCTTCATCGGCCAAACGAGCATCTGGGCCAATTTTGATATACTTAAAGCTTGGACTAAAAATCGGAATACTCTTTGAAGGCATTGCCTGCTCTGAGTTGTGGTGGCTGAATCAATAAGTAACACAGAGTGATGCTGGGAGATCGAATGATCCCTTGCAGGGTTGTCACGCGTGCCGTTTGTTTTGCTTTTATTGTCAATTTTGTTTAACACAGCGTCGAATGCAGTCACATGGAGTGTCGTGGTTTCTGCAAACAAGAAAATAATTTTGGTTGTCGTAAAGTCTACATACACGACAAAGGAAGTCGTAGCAATAGAAAAAAATCACATTCACATAGTTAAGCCACACAGTAATTACATAACTCCGAATATATAACAGCTGTCAACACCAAAAACCACACGTCCATAGACAAGAACAAACAGAAAACTCTATAGTTCAAGTTCTTGACTAGTTCTTTTCTTTCGTGTTTACATACAATGGTCACTACCAATACACAAAAAACGCCCTCTATCTCCACCACTTCTGATCTACGAAATACACCAATAGCCATGACTCAAGCCCAACTAGACACTATGGAACACAAGATACTTTATCGACAGACTAGATCAGTCAAACTAGGTGAAACTACACGATTTAAAATACACTTTTCCCCGCATGCCGAGGGCGATGAAGTTGTGATACCGCCTACTTTATGGGTGAAAGTCAAGAACCTTGAACCGGTATCGAAAAGAGCAATATACCTAGGTATGTCTAAAAAGAAGCTTTACTAGCCATGAGTACAAAACAAAGCAAAGCAAAGCAAAGCAAAACAAAACAAAACAAACTTAGGAAGCAATAAGAGCGACAGTTTGTCACGGGAATATGGCATCATTATCAATACTAATGAATTTTTTTTTTACTAACAACGACTCTGTTACTAAGCTGGACCATACATATTATATGTTGATTGTCGTCAACTGGATTACGACCCTAATAAAAAGTACTTTGTCACTGCAGATCAGCCGGTTTTTGAGCCGCAGCTTCTACCAGGCCAGTCATTTTACGCACAATTGTCATGCCACACTTTGAAGAAAGATTACTCCTGGATAGTTGATGTGGTGTCTCAAATCATCTTTAATACAAAAATCGTGATAGATTTTGAAATTATGGTGGGGACCTCAAAGCAAGTACTTCATGAAGCTTCAGTAAATACAGTCAAGGGCATCACCCCCTACTCGGACAAAGTGGGCACTTTCCATCCTTTATTGAATGTTACTGAGTGGGACACCAGGGATTTATGGAACCTCCCCGTCCTCCAGCCTGGAAAACCAAAACACTTGGTTATAGTTACTCATGGACTACACTCAAATACAAGTGCCGACATGTTGTACTTGAAGGAACAAATTGACAGAATGGCAGAAAAGACACAAGACACCAGCGGAGAACAGACTGTTGTCAAGGGATTTTTTGATAATGCGGGAAAGACGGAGCGAGGGATCAAGTATTTGGGTAGTAGGGTGGCTGAATATATTATCGAACTTGTTACGGAAAACGAAATGCTCAACAATGGCCAAGTTACCAAGATTTCATTTATTGGTCATTCATTAGGAGGATGTGTTCAAACGTTCACCATTGCATATCTTCGACTGAATTTTCCTTGGTTTTTTGAAACAATTAAGCCAATCAATTTCATTGCCATAGCGTCGCCATTATTGGGAGTAGCCAACGAAAACCCACTTTATGTCAAAATTGCATTATCGGCTGGTGTTGTGGGTAAAACGGGTCAAGAACTAGGATTAAAGTACCTTGAAAAAAATTCGAAGCCGTTGTTGCTTTTGTTGCCTTCTGGATTGGCGCATAAAACGTTGAAACAGTTCAAGAGAAGGACTGTATATGCCAACGCATTGAATGATGGCATTGTCCCCTTGAGAACGTCCTCTTTGCTATATCTTGACTATAAAGGGCTAGTTCCATTGATCAATTCCAATGAAGTTTCTCTAACAGACTCAAATGAAGCTCGCAATAGCAGGAGCAGTATTGTGGCTGCGGGCAAGACCCCAAAAGGGAAAGCTTCTGGAAAAGCTCCCAAATCAGTAAGCGATAGCAATCCGTTTCTGCCAATGCAAACACTCATGTCATATTTCATGCCACAGAAGCAAAAGGGTCATGGCGAGCAGTATAGGAACTTTCAAACAACATCAGTAGACGGAAACGTGGATGACGATGAAGGTGGCGATGAGAAGCGTGAAGCTCGTGGAATTCCCAACCTGACTTTTCTAGATAGTGCTGCAGCTCTATTTCTACCACCACTCCCATCCATGAAGTACATCACAGACCCCACCAGTCGAGAAAATGTCATTATCCACGACAAGGTCTACTATGAGAAAGATTTGCCCAAGTTGATGAAGAATGGTCAGCAGCTAAGCACAAATGGGGTTAGCAGCGGCAATACTGGCTCTGGTCCTTCAATGACAAAGCGGTTTCTCAATAAACTAGATTACAACTACGAGGAACTTGAAGAAGAGATTGCTCGCGAGTACCATAAAAACATGAGTTGGCGCAAAGTTGTCGTCAAACTCAAGCCGGATGCGCATAATAACATTATTGTACGAAGGAGGTTTGCCAATGCGTATGGATGGCCGGTGATCAAACACATTGTGGAGAACCATTTCGGGCAGGAGCCGGTCACCAACAAGGCGGTAGCATCAGTAATGCAACATTCGTCATCGGTGGGCGAGTTTGCCAGCCACGATTCATTAGACGAGGAGCAAGACTTGACGAATTTGGTCAATAGAGATTTGGTTGCGCGACAAAATCACGAAATTGACGAGACTACATCATCAGCTGAGGATGAAAATAGTGCAAATGCCGCATGGATTAATTCTAAAGATAATGCCGAAAGTATATTTGCATTGGGTGTTGCTGGATTATTGGGGGAAGTTACACATTTTGTTGGCGATTTCAGCGATTCCATCTTTAGTGGGAAAAGACCCACGATTCCATTGATTGGGCAAATCCCAATACCTGCCGCATTGATTTCGCCATCGAATGAAGGGGTACCTGTGACTACTTCTTCTGACAGCAAAGCCAAAGGTGGAACTCGTGGCATTGACAATGTCAGCGATGACATCGATGAGTCTGGGGATTTGAGTCTTTCTAAGGCAGGTGTGATGGACAACTTTATCTAGTATCAAATGTATATAAGCCTCAATTTTTTGGACGAAGAAACACGCTAATTTATATTTTTATCTTTCTGACGATCCACCATCTCCTCAATTTGCTTCCTGCTCCACCACCTCCTCTTGAACCACTTCCCCATCCACTTCCACTTCTCCCTCTTCACCGTCCTCTTCCTCTGCTTCCACGGGAAACAACTCATTAATCCTACCAACAATCCCCTCACATACATCAACACTAAACCTTTCCTCGCACTCCTCGATCAACAAATACAACACTACCAAAGACCGAGGTAGGCAATTGACAATCTGCAACTTCTCAACCTTCATCAACTCGAACTGGTTTAAAAAGGACATGAGCTGCTTGAAATTGTCAGTGTCAACTTGGGTAATCTCGGCATTTTTTTCCATGAATCGAAGCACGTCTCGCGTTACCACTTCCAAGTTGATTCCGCATGCGGTAAATCTGTTCTTTTGCAGTTTCGTAAGATGTTTCTTCTGATGATGGGTGCTGTTGTTGTGATCGTGCTCTTGCTGCTGCTGCTGCTGTTGTTGTTGCTGCTGTTCTTGTTGCAATGCTAGCTCTTCTTCGGGGGAGAATGTCCAGTTGTACTTGTGTTTGATATGTTTGAGGTGTTCATAGACTTCAAAGTTGGATAAAAAGGCGTCGCGTTCTTTCACCACCTGCATTGTTGGGGGTGTTGTGTGTGTATAGTTGATGCGCTAATTTACAACTGCATCTTTTGTTCGATTAGAAAAATTTCTGCGATGAATTTTCAGAACATTACACAAACCATCAACGATGCCCCTCTTCATGCCCAGCTAATTCGTTAGGGAATATAGACTTCAACACAACACATTAAGCTTCATTTACTGAGTATACAAACCAAAAATATAAAAAGAAAGGACACAACTCTAGCAAAACTTTTGAGTAAAAAAAAAAAAAAAATTAAAAAAAACGCAATCATAGAAGCATAAATGAAGCGGGGTTTCCTCTCTCAAACTCGAGCAGGTCTAACGGACTCACCACCTGTCACGGATCTGTTACTCTGGATCGATCTACGCTCCGGAACTGTGGCCATGCCACGAGCATGATCATGGACACCGTGTCCAGCTGGAGTTGGCTGCTCTGCTGCTACAATTTTTGCCTCCTCCTCTTCCAAGATGCCGTTCTCTGCAGGGGCAATTTCACCACCATTAGCATCTCTGCGTGTAGCTCCACCTTCGAGATCACCACGGCGTGTTTCGTCTTTTTCGGACGAGTGTCTGAAAAGCAAGACTCCGCAGCATTGACGGACAAGGCCAAGATCAAGAGCAAATATGGAGCCCCAATAAAATGGGCTTGGTCTGAAAGTGTGACCCAAACCGTAATTCACGACCTCATTGACATAACTGTAGCTGAGAAACAACGTGCCTTCAACACTGTATAAGAGCCAATTGAACAATGTAAATGGGAGTAAAGCCTGATAGGAACGGCAAGTAGCTGTTGAACTGTTTTCCCATGAGTTTGTGGTGCAATCAGTTGGAAAATGAGCAGCAATTGCAGCCCAAGAACCAAGGTAAAGTATCCAAACAGCTGACTGAGCACCCAAGATGACAAATGAAGGAGTTGTATTGTTCAAAGCAACTGGAACAAAAAGACCTACATACCCCAAGTAAAGGATATCAATGGCAGCCACGGTGGTTGTAAATGACACTCTAGGGATATCGTGGCCCACCTTGGCCAAAATGCTTCCACTGAGACACAAAATGGCAACAGTAGTAACGAGTTCAACTGTACGTAAGAAGACACTAGTGTTTCTTCTTGGTTGTACCATGTTTTATTTTGGAAGCTGCGTTCGTTTGTAGTATTTGAGTTTGCTCAATGAAATTAAATCAGTGGGTAGCCAAATCAAGAAAGAGAGGCAGTGGCTGGGTGTAATGGTTTGTTTTGTGTTATACCACAATGATTCAAAAGGTCAGAGTGGTTTCAAAAGGTTTGAGATTGGTGAAAGATTTTGGTTGTAAAATTGGTTGTAAAAAAAAAAAAAGAACAAAAAAAGAAAAAACAAAAACAATCAAATTATATCCAAAATATGGAAAAATGGGATGGGTAAATATTTGTGGGAAATGGAATAAGCACAAGTTGTATCATGATTATTATTGAGCATTATGGCATTGCGTTCTAACGATTGTGAAATACTGCTTCCTTCTTCTCAGTATCTATACCAGCAATAATGATTTCATTTTATGAAGTTCATGTTGCTGTAGTATTCTTTGGTCCCGTTTTAGAAACACGAATGGTTGTATGGAAACTCCTAAACATTCCAAAAGAGCTTAACATCATGGAAAGAGCTATGTCTTGAAAACTTTGGTTTGTAGTAAGTGACTCAAGAGCAGAGGTAGTTTTTGCACCCAGTGTCGCAATTTGTTTGGTTGAAAGATACGACACTTCTTGTACTACTGTCGCAACACAAAAAAAAAAAACGCGAGGACAATTGAGCATCCAACACTGTAACATCACAGCAATACCATGAGTTTGAAATATATAACCAAAGCCAACAAGGAGTTGTTTAAGCCTATTATTCAAGAACTATCAGAACAATCCAGCAAGAAGTATGATAAAGAAAACAAGACATTTGAGCAATTGAACCAATGGAAAGACGACGACTTGCTCTCCACCGTTGCGAGTCGCTATTCAAAATCAAATAAGAATACAACATACATAACCAAGGACGAGCTAGTGAATTTGATGGACTGGAAATTGAGCATTGGCACTTTCAGGCCCTCGTTGCCGAAACTTATCCGATCTAATTCCGAGGACACTGTGGTACAAGTGACAAAAGCTGGCTACAAACTAATGTTGGAGTATTTCAAAAAATTGCCGTCCAATTTCTGGCTGAGTGCTTCGGAAGAGAACTTAAGCGACTATAAGAAACTCATACGACAAGCGATGAAGGAATTTTGTAAATTGAAAGGGGTGGGACCAGCAACGAGCAGTTTGATAATGAACTGTTTATACAAGGTTGAACCAAAGTTTACACCACCATTTTTCAGTGACGAAAGTTTTATGTACTACGTACTAGACCCACAGAAACCTGGTGAAAAGATCAAGTACAGCGTCAAGGAATATGTCGAGGAATTGTTACCGGTGTATTTCAAACTATTGAAGAGTTATCCAGAAGAAACATTCACCGAATTGGAACGTGGTGGATGGGCCTTAAAATACTTTTATTTGTACCATGAGGATAAGTTGATTAATGTTGAGTCTCCATTTGAAGATGATCAATGGAAAAGATTTGACGACGAAAACGAAACAGAATCTGTCGAACCACCCAAGAAGAAGAAGAAGAAGGAGGAGGAGAGGTCCACTTAGGTAAAAGCGCATATTAAAATATAGAATGTACACACTCTTTTGTCCATTCAATCAATTGGGCCCATAAAATCAGTCTCCAAGTTTAGTAGCTTGAACTTGTCATCACGATCGCGTTGAATCAAGTGCGCGATATTATTATCAACATCATCGAATATCCTTTCAAGATTTGAGGTTCTTTTAAATCCAGCACTCTTCAAAATCACTGCGTTAATTGATGACCACACTTTATTGAAATAAAGCATGTGATTCTGGATTAGTTTCCTCACTTTTGGTAGTTTATCGAGATCTTGTTTCAGACGAACTAGGAGCAAAGGTGAAAGCTTATTGATTTCATCTTGCATGGCATCCAGGCTGTATTGCTGTAGTAGCCTGTGTCTTTTGAATATTATTTTATTCAACATTTCTTGTTCACTCTCCTGATACTCGAACTCGAAGTTGTCATGCAATTTTAACCGTCTGTCAATGTAAATCTTCAAGCCGATCAAGTAGTCAAGCCATTTGATTTGGAAAATGGTATCCACGCCTGAAGCAGACTCATAAAATTCATGATGATAGTTTTCATCAAGAAAGCCAAGCACCTTCTCAAATTGGTAAGTCTGTAAAAGACTCTTCACCTGTTGTCTATTGTTAGCATGACTTGATGTCAAAAGCCGAGCACTTTCGTCCTTCGTGGCTGCATCCGTGGCATTCAACTTATCCAAATCAGCATTGAGGGATTTAAAAGTATTTATATATCCTTGGTGAATTAGGTATCCCTTGACTAACTTGTTCAATAATTGCGAGTCGTCACTGACATGTAGCAACGACCTCTCAGTAAAACTGAGGTTACTGGACTCATTCAGCTTGGCAGTACTCAGCCGGATCTTTTCAACCAACGACAAGTAGATTGCTTCTTGATTTTCTCGCTTGAATTGCTTCACATAACTTCTAATGTCAAACTTAAACTCTTTAAACCCAAAATTGGTTGTGATTTTGGAAGTGCTTAACTCATCAACTTTACCAACTTTGCCAACTTTCCCAACGTCAGATAACTTAAAGCCCAACATTGGAAAAACTTCAACGGTTGCTTCGTCAGTTCCTGCAACCTCAAACAAATCATTTGAACCTCCTTGGTTGGATGCTATGTCCTTTTCAATAATGACTTTTGTCAACACACCGTTCAAAGTTATAAATATCGACTTGTTGACGAAATTGATACCACATCCAATCACGTCTGTTTTGTACTCTCTCCGCGATAAAGTATCCAGCACTAACCTCGTCTTAAAAGGAACTCCGATATCGATCTTACCTGAGTCAAGATCTTGTTGTTGAGCCCTTCCAATTGTACTGAGCCGCCTATTCATATTTGAAATCAGTGCCCGTCCCAGCGATTCTGCAGTCTTTATGGAATTGTAAAAGTTGGAGTCAGCAAAATTGACAGCATAACTGCCTTTAAACTCTCCTGGCTTGGTGTTGAGAAACATATACAAGTCAGCATTCGAATATCCATCCAATTCGTCAGGGTGATGGATATCATGCTTGATACTTTCCAAGTCTATCGTACTTGGCTGAGTAGTTTTATTCAAAGTTGCCTTCATGGCGTCATAAGTGACAACTCTTTTGGTGAAACCAGCAAGCACCTCCAAAGTTGAGTTGGAGCTCACAGACGGGTCATTCATGGATATCAAAGTTTTGAAATCTGTCGCTTGTGTGGCCACTTGTTCAATCTCCAATTCGTAGTAATATATCCCAAATGATGAGCTTATAGGTTGGTCAGTGATAAAGTTGTAGAAACGTGGCATCTCCAAACCAAGGTCGTCGGTAGCAGAGACTGAATCCTCAGATTTCATAGTGATCGTTGCGTATCCATCTTCAGGTGTTATATCTAAATGAAACTGGTCTTTCAACAGTGATATACATCGTGAGTGCATCAACGGAGTCCATGTGATTGGGAGAGGGTAATCGAAAAGTGTCTCCTTATCTAGCCTGATTGAGGTAGGTGTGCGTCCTGACCTTGCTTTGGAGCTGGAACTAGCCGTACGCAAAAGTTCTTTCAATGACATGCCGTAATATGTCTGATACCCATCCGACTTGACGTTGTCGTGACAATTTCTAAAATCAACTTCACCTACTTTTGTGGAATTGAATATCGAAGATGGCCCCTTTGCAGTACCTTCTTTCGCCTTATCACGATTAACGTCTTCGCTTTCATTCTCAGCCCCACTATCAAGCAATCTCGATTTGAAAGTGTTGAATAATTCATAAGCATATACATCATCGTGTGAATTAAACTCCATGGGGTTAGTCCCCAAAACTCCAATTATGGCTAACTTGTACAACACTTTCTCCTTAATTATCGAGTGAAGAATCGGATCGTTAGAAAATTTCGAGTTTGGTCCTCCATTGTCAACTTCAAACTCTAGGGGGTTCATGGAATTATAAGAAGAATCTGTAGATATCACGTTTCCAATGCTCAATCTTTCACTGAGGCGAGCCAACTTCTTCTTTAATTTGCCTCCTTCATAGGTATATAATAAGTACGGAGGTATAACGTACATTGTTGATGGCAGTGACATATTTCTAGTGCGCTAAACGTGAGGGTATATGACAGACAGCTGTGGTTGCTCAAAAATGTTGAAGATAAAGTGCGGGATTTCAAAATTTCAAACACCTCCTTTTTAAAGATATCTCTACAAAAGAAATAGCTCCAACTCGTATCTTTCACTTCATGAGCCAAAAACATATAGAGCGAGTTCATCAGCTCATACCAAATGTGGACCTCAAGGTGATTTCACAAGGTGCAGAAGCACTTGTCCTTCAAACCAAAACTCATCCATATTCAACCCATCCCTATTTGAAAAATCAAAATCAATTCATTATAAAATACAGACCTCCAAAGCCTTATAGACACCCCAAGATTGATACACAAATCACTAAAACACGGACTGCTGGGGAGGCTAAATTCATGTACAAATTGAGTAAGTTGGGTCTTGCGTGTCCCGCTTTAATATCCTGTGATTTGAACAATGGAATCATTTGGATGGAGAATTTGGGTATCGATTTACCAAATGGGAGTGTCAGTTCGGTTAAGAACTGGCTATGGTATCTTGAAAAAAAACAAGACGAAACTGGATGTACAAACGGTCGAGTGAAGGAAGTTTGTTACAAAGTTGGGCAATTGATAGGAAGGTTGCATCTTGCAGATATGATTCATGGTGATTTGACAACATCAAATTTGATTTTGACGGGGAGGGAGGAGTCATGGGAGCCTGCATTGATAGACTTTGGACTTTCATCATTTTCAGCTTTAGCGGAAGATAAGGCTGTAGATTTATACGTCCTTGAAAGATCAGTGACAAGTACACATTCGGTATTTGCTACTTTGTACAATGCTTGGCTATTGGAGGGATACGAGTCTGCTCATGAATTGAAAGAATATAAAAAATTTGGTAGAAGCAAGTACACCGAAACTATGAAAAGGTTGGAGGAGGTGAGACTTCGAGGCAGAAAGAGAAGCATGTTAGGGTAAGGAGTTTCAGCAACTAGTTGTCCCTAGTGTATACAACCCATAGACCAGATCTGGATGTAGCTTATAGTTAATCATGAATGTCAATTTCCATCCTCTATTCTGTCTCCTTCGTAAAGGGGAATGTTGTTGTCCTCATGTATCTCAACTTTCGTTAAGCTTGTTTTCTTTTCGCCCCAAATTCCCGCAAAATTTGAAAATAACACATACAGTACATTATTCACAATTGATACTTGAACTACTCCAAATCAGCGATTGAGCAACATCACTGATGTGGTGCAAGTCACCTCTCACAGACTAGCCGTTCCTGCACTCGTCATTCCAAACTACATACTCTTTACGATGTATTGCAATGTGTGCTGCAAAAAATCGAGTTCGCACAAGCTAGACACAGGAGGGACACGAAACAGGGACACAGGACTAATCGTATCCATAAATGCATGCTTGTCTGTTGCTAATAGAGTCAGAAGTGAGCACAAGATAAAGACAGCCATGGTTTTCAAAGAGTCTTGCTTCACTACAATGCCAACGATTCGGAAGTGACTAGTTTACTCAGATAATATAGTTTAGATTCATCACATCAATTCAATAATGTACCTATAGAACCTATGTACGATACGTACCAGTCAACTCTCATAATCAACACTCCTACCCTCAATTCAAGTCACTCATTCTTCTTCCTGGTAGTTTTCTGTAATAAGTGCTCTGATTTTCCTCCGAAACATATCAAAATTTCAGTCCACAAATACACATCATAAAAGAATTCCCCCTTTTCCTCTTCTTCCTCCTCCTTTCCCTTTCTTCTTCTTCTTCTTCTTCTTCTTCTCCTCATCATCATGTCACTCCAATACGCCGCTACTAAGCGCACACGTAGCCTGCGTATTATCGTTACTCGCCACTCAGTGGATAAAATGAAAATGTTCACAATTATGACGAGTAGTAAACCAGTCCCAGTTGCAAATGCAACTAACCAATTGGTCCCGGATCACTCCAAGTCCGAGACTAATGATGATCACCACCACCACCACCACCACCATCACCACCATCACCACCACCACCAAGACCAAAACCACCATGTAAACAACGAAATTCAAAATGAGAAAGTTTTCGAGCAACACATCACCTCGAATTCGAAAACTGAGATGATTGAAGTTCCCGTTGATAACAAGGTTCAATTTGGATTGCAGGATGAATGCAACATTCCGGCAAGAGACGAATCTGATGAGTCAAAAATTTGTTTTGAAACACCATTGAGTTGCACAAAAGACGCACCAGATGAAAAGATCACCAGCTCCGAAGCCCCATTAAGTGTGACAGGGGATAAGCTGGACGAGCCGGAAGTACCTGTTCCTGTCGATGTTGAACAGCGAGAAATCCCGACCGAGAAAAAGTCTCCTCCTGAATTGGAAAAAAGTGAGGGTGAACAGCACTTGAAGTCAGTCGACAACAACAACAACAACAACAACAACAGCAATGAGAATGAAAATGTTGCTGATTGTAAAGAGACGTGCTTGGCTCCTCCTGAAACTGTCCCTGTTGCAAGTGACTTGAAACTGAAAGCCAAATGGAAGGCAAGGTTGAGTCAGAAATGGTCCAAGATTGGATCTGCTATGAAGTCCAAAGCCGAGGACAAGCAGACTGCGAACTGTGAGACCAGAGGGACAGACAATTCGGAGAAGCCTCCCTTCAAGGACAAGTTGAGGTCATTGTTTGGGAAAAAGCGCATGAGATTTGAAACCACGGGTGAAGTAGTGGTTTTGTTTGATGCCGACGACTACAAAGATGAAGATCAAGAGTTGTTTGTAGTCGATGATGAGGCTGAAGAGTGTTGTACTGCAACCAACACCACCCGCGTTGATGACCCAGGAGCGAATTCGAACTCGGGAGCTATTGAATTGCCAATCGAAAATCGTGATAGCAATGAAGTTACTGGTACTGTTGTCGAAGGCAATAATGAGAATGCTCAGCACGAGGTTGAAGCTTCGCCACTGGTGTCAACTTGTCTGAAAGCTGAACTTGAATTGAAGGCAGTTAAGGAGGAGTTGGCTTTGACGAAAGAGATCCTAGAGTTGACTAGGCAGGAATTGAGATTGACGAGAGAAGATTTAGAATTGACAAGGATTAAAGCTGAAGCTGTTGGTTCTGAAACAAAACCTGCCTGTCTTGAGAGACAAGTTGCTGCTCCTGAAAGCGAAGCTGCTGCTCCTGAAAGTGAGATTCCTGAATTGATAACTGTTCCCCCTCCACCAAGACCTGCTACCCAAGACATTCCAATGAAGGGTAAGAATGCCAGACTCAAGAGGATTTGGAGCAAGGTAAAGAAGCCTTTCAAGAAGCGTGCTCGTGTTGCTGACGCCACTGTGAATGCCCAGGATTGTGATGACGATTTGTTGTCTCCTTATGCTGGCCATGAGTTGAATCATCCTCATTCTGAACACGCTATGATCTCCCCTGCAATTGACACTGCAGAAGCTGGTTGTGAAAATGAAGGTGCAACCGCAGATGTGTCCGATGTTTGCAAGAAAGGCAAACGCAAGGGTAGACAGAAGAGAAAGCGTACTGACAAACCAGGCGAGGAAGAGATGCCAGCTGAAAGTGGGTCGGCAAGTGAATTCGAAGAAATCGACCTTCTGGAGCCGCAGACTGGAAACAGCCAGCTCGGAAACAATGGCACCGGGGTTCAGGATACTGGACAAGAATGGAGGACAAAGTGGCGCAAGTTTTGCGAAAGGGTCCGAACCATGTTCAGAAGAAGAACCAAAGTCGATTCCCGCTGATGGCAACAATGAGGTTTTGGATGACGTTGTTTTGCTACACCTCGATGTTGGAGTTTGACCAAGATGTTGGTCAGTTGTTTTTTTATTTTTTATTTTTTTTGGTATGCGCGGTTTTTGTGGCAGACGGATTATAGACCAAGACCTGTTGATGGTCAGACCAAGTGGTTCAAGTTATAGGCACATTGATACTCCTTGTGAAGTTGACGAGTCCAGCAGTGTGGCGTGGTTGTTTGAACGTACTGCACCAGCACCGGAGAGATATGAACGGCGTGTCTGGATGATGGACTCGGAGAGAGGATGTATCAGTGTTGATGACGATGAAGTTGAACAAGCAGAATTCATCGGCCCAACTTGAAGGAATCGGAGAATGGTATTTGTCTCAGTTGAATATGTCATGTTGAGAGATTTTGGATGAATCAATTGTACCTGAGGATGATGATGATGATGATGTTGTTGTTGTTGTTGTTGTTGTTGGTACTTGATGACATGAGACATACTATGAAAACCTTGACAAGAGCAGTGGCGACGTTGGACTGAATCTTAAGAATAGAGGGTTGTGATGTGAGTTTCATTGAAAGTTGGCAGAAGTTTTTGGGATACTACGCAGGTTGTTGCATTTTCGGCGGGAGCTGTCACGATAATTGATAACCAGAGATGAAGGTAGCTGACCCGTGCCGCAAGAAGTATTCCCAAGCCCATAGACAGAAACTCAGCCATGAATACAACCCTCTGCATGTTTAGTCCAACACATGTGCAATGAGGAAAGGACAAACCAGAATACGGCAGACGCGTTGAAGAGAGTACATCAGTTATGGCAAAGCATAAAAGACACTGGGGGGGCCTCTGAGCCACCATTTTGGTGGGAGAAACAAAGCGACACCCCGTGAGTATCACAAGACCGTTCTAGGAACGTCTTTCATGGGGCCGCTTCTCCTTTAACACCGGATGGGTTCGTGCTTGGGGAAACCCAGAGTTGTAATGATGCCGCGAAACTGAACGATTGATTGTGTGTTAAAAACCGTTGTACCCAAAAAATCAAAATTATTAAAAGATCAAAATAATTTAAAAAAAACCAAAAAACAAAACATTGTATCATTTTAAAAAATCAGCACAATCTTTCAACTCGTCAGTGAAGTCTTGCCTGTGATGGTTCTTTCCATGATGTCGCATTGTTTCTTGTCAAAACCCTCCCCCCCTTCGAATGGGTCCCAATTTTGGTCATAATCTGCAGCGCGAGTTACCAAAAAATTTGCATTTACTACACAATTTTTTTCTACTCAGTTTGAGTTGAGTTATTTGTTGGACTTTTGTTTTTGGAAAAGGGGATAGAGGGTAGTTTGGAGTC
This sequence comes from Lodderomyces theae, assembly GCF_024610275.1. Classification (NCBI taxonomy): domain Eukaryota; kingdom Fungi; phylum Ascomycota; class Pichiomycetes; order Serinales; family Debaryomycetaceae; genus Lodderomyces; species Lodderomyces theae. Next base: position 46,142 of record NW_026261417.1, on the reverse strand, counting down.
TGCCCTCTTTGTGGATGTCAATGAATTAGACGTGAGGCGGAGATGTGTCCGTCGATAGTTTCGATTCTTTGCTACATTTTATTTTTTTTATATTTGTTTGTCCAATTGATATCTACATCCTAATCTTTCTCTCATCTCGCGCATCTCTTTCTACTGTAGTGCTCTGTTGAAACTTGTTGATGTTGGTGGTGGTGGTAAGATCGAAGGCGTTGAGGTTTCGATTGACATGTGGATGCTAGATGAGACTGACCTCTTATCCCACCAGCACTGAACTGCATGAGGACGCAACCATTTGATCCCAAGGTCCTTTTGTGAATAAAATTAGTAATGAGTTGATTCAAACTTCTTCAAACTAATTGAAACGGCATCATCGCGATTTAGCTAAAAACGGGTTCTTTTTTTTCTTTTCATCGTGATGGTATTTGTCATAGTATGAGCTAGAAAACCATGTGTGTCATGGTGTAATCATCGATACAGAGAGACCCTGGCTACTGACTTAGTGGAGGACGTCGCAAACTGACGAAAGTGGTTTTAACGAGAAGGGATCTTCTCTTGCGCTGATTCTCCGAAAAGCATTAATTTGGACAACAACACGGACACCTCTATCCCCAACTCTGCACCTGCGGATCTCACTATAACTAGCCATTAAAGGGGGTTCTCATTAATAAGTGGATGCTGACACGCTTTGCTTCATTTCTTTTGTACATTATCTTACCTACAAACACTTCTCACTTTTGAAGAACCGTGATTACCAAATGCAAATTATGCTATAGACTGGTCAGTGCAGACTTTTTTTCTTCATTAACCCTTGATTAACTTTATGCTGTTGAAAATAACGATTGACGAAATCGGTCCCAACAAGGGCAAGAACACCGCCAACTTGTGCTCACTAGGGAAATAAGCCTGTTGGACCATCTTCTTTTCAAAAAACGCTTTATTTGACGCCAGTTCTGCTTTGGCTGAAGCATCCACCGTTTTTGTCTTGATGGCTTCATCAACTTGCTCAAGACTGTAAAGCACCTGTTGGCGAGTTTCTTCTGGTACAGTGATATCCTTCAAGGACTGTGACAATTTGACTAATGATTTCAAGTTATCAAGTGAGTTTTGAAGATTCTTGTACACCAACACGCGCTGCAACGAGTCTAGCTTTATTTCCAAGGATTGGCTGTCACTTTTGGGGAACCCGAGCAATTGTAATAATTGATTGGCAAAAATATTCATAATGGGGACTAATTCATCCACGGTCAATGTTGCATTGGCCATTGATGGTAATCCTCTGTTGTAAATCTTGAATCCTCCCCATTGAGGAATCAAAAAGGAGTTGGAATCAGAATCGGCAATGGAAAGTTTGTTCTTGGGAAGAAAAGTTACGAAATTGATGGTGGGTTCGATATCTAAATTAACAAGATTCCAACCACCGAAATCAACAAATGTGGTCAAGTCATCTTGAGTAATGATTCCATTGGGGTAAATACCTTTGAGGTTGGAGTAGTATTGGATCTGGGTGGTTACGGAAAATGAAGTGATGTTTTGTAAAAACACAAGAACTGGTTCGAATTCGGCAAGAGCTTGTTCTATTTGCCAATTGACTTTCTTTCCATCTTCAACAAGCAACGAGAATACCAAGTTATATTTATTACTGTAAGGGAATGAGATATCGGTTGTTGATTGACGACGTTTTAATGAGACTAATTGATCCAATTCGTCTTTAAAGACCTGTTCAAACAAAGCTTGTTGAATTGAAGCATTCACATCATCCTGTGGTCGTAGACTTATATCAATTGTCCTGTCAGATGTTTCAACTTTGGTCGACTTGGCATCTTGGTGTACGTTGACAATATACCTTGCGTCTGCCTTGTCAACAAATTCGATTAACCAGTTTTGGGCCAAATCAGGGTATAGCAGATCAAACTGCGTTCGTAGACTATTTTGATCGAGTGGTACATTCACATAAATCGGTATCTTAAACTCCATAGTTGATAGATCATAGCTATTGATTTGATCGATTGGTAAATCGGCACGATAGATCGATGTAGTGTAAACGAATAGAGGATACCCGATTCCAGCCATCATCACAATGACAGCCAAGGTTATCACTTTCCGAAGAGACGTGATTCTGGGAGATTCCTTGGACTTGTTCATTTTGAATACTAGGTGAATGCAGAGTGCTGCTGTTGGATAGTGATAGTAGTTAGTTTTTATGTGTCCAGTCTTTTTTTTTTTGTTTTTTTGTTTTTTTTTTGCTCCTCTTCAATTTCGCAATCTTTCCTCTTCTTCATACTCTTGCTTCTTCCTATCGTATCCATACTTGTAAAAGCTCCTGTCATGTTCAAAAAGCCACCTCAAGTGAAACCAGCAGCTAATATAAAGTCATCAGACAGGCGGAAACTTTTATCCACAGTATGCAAAACATATAATCTCCCCATCGATGATATTGCCAAGGAAGGGTTAGACAACCTCGTGCCACCAATCAGCAAAAAGGCCACATTTACATCCCCAACCGATAAGAAATTGACAGGGACGATATATTTCGACTCGAATGAGATCCCCACTTGGTTCCAAACTAGGGATTCGCAATTGTATCCATCGTTATTCACGTGTTGGAAATGTCCATATATCTTGCCCCTTGTGAAGACGCATGAGCCCGTGATTGGAGTATTGGGTAAAGGAGCAGATTTGATGTTGCCCGGTACAATCCCACCATTTGATGACAAAGCGGTTAGGGGTGCAATTGTGGGTATTGTCTCCAAGGAGAAACCAAATGTCATCATGGCGGTTGGTGTTTGTCGGTTGAATTTGACTCAATTTGATTATGTAATTGGAAGGTCGGGTATGGCCGTGGAGATTATCCATCATTTTGATGATGAATTGATGAAGTTGAATAAGGAGATTGACGTGGTGGTGCCAGATGATGTTGATGCAAGTATACCCAGAGTTGCCAAGGAGAGTCAAGATGAAGAAAATGAAGAGGCAGTTGATGAGGGAAGCAGAGGCACTAAAACGCAAAATGAAGCAACAGCCGTGGGTGTGCAATTGGAACCTATCGTGTCTCAAGACACTGTTGAAACCAAGACTGCCATTGATGACGTTGCTCAAGAATTGTCTCAATTGACAACAGAGGAAATTGACAATTTCTTCATTCGATCACTTCTCCAAACTATCAAATTGGAAACTATTGAACTACCCATCAACTCATCAACCTTTATGTCTTCATACATTTACAAAAACTTGCCCGCACTTGATCCGGCATACGCCAACATCAAAAAGACATCATGGAAAAAGACATCCAAGTATCTCAAGGCAATGGCCAAGTTATCTTATTTGGATGTCAAGGGCAAAGATGAAGATCTATCAATTACCAAATTGATGCCACGTACAAACCCCACAATTGAAAACTTCGTGCCTCACAAGACCAACAAGGCAAAGAAGCCAACGTCAGCGACAACAGGATCACTGGATTCCCAAGGCAACGGCAGCGGCAGCGGCAATGCTTCATCCATGATGAAGATCACCACATTGTACAAACCGACTAGCAAATCACGCATGTTTTTCAACAAACTCAATGCCGAATTTGATCAATTGTACACCTTGCCTCAACTCCGCATCATGTTCAATGAGTACATCAAACTGGCCAATTTGGTCAACCAAGCCAACCCCAAACAAATACTCATTGATGAAATTATAGCCAAACCCACCAACAAACCCATCAACACCACGGTTGCTCGAGACGAAATATTCAACACGTTTCTTACAAATTTCACTCCCCATTACTCTATCCAACCCCCACAAACAACAACAACAACAACAACAACAACAACAACAGCAACAACAAGCACTACTGACCACGGACACCACCACGTAGCTAAGGGTTCCCCACCCAAGATCCGTATAGTTACCGAGATGAAAATTGGCCGTAAAGTGATTACGCGTGTGGGAAACTATGACAAGTTTTTCATCAAGCAAGGAGCGTTTGCCGAGGAGTTGCGCAAATTGTGCTCGGGGTCAACTACTATTGTCGATGATGAGCAGGTGCAAGTTCAGGGTCCGCATGGGAATACCATTATTAATTTGTTGAAGGAGAAAGGTGTGCCTTTGGGATGTATTGAGTTTGAAGATAAGGTAAAAAAGAAAAAGAGAAAGTAGATTGATGCATAAGTGCCGGGGTTGTGTGTGTATGTGTAGAAAAGAAGGGACATAGTTTGGGATAGTGTACGGTTATATCCTTAACATTTTATTTACATACATTACTTTACTTCAAAAACCCCTTATTCAAAATATCAACAACTTTCAAATCACAACTGCGAATATACTCAAAATTGTTCAATTTGGAATGCGCAATGTTATTGTTGGTGCTGATGTTGTCACCACTTGCCGTAACTGATAAGAGTGGCTGCGATGTTGATGATAATGATGCAGTAATCGGTGGCTGTGTTGGTGGCTGTGTTGGTGGCTGTGTTGGTGAGTGTTGAAGATTTGATGAATGGGACATCAACGAGAGTGCAGGATACAATTGTGGTGCAGTAAGTGCGGTTGTGGTTGAGTGTTGTGCTGACGGTGGACTATACTTTTGCTGTAAGGAATCTTGAAGGTTGGTGTATGTGGAAACTGCTTGCGTCTGTTGCTGTGAATATGGATTTTTCTTCAACTGGCTCTCCACACTATTCAAAGAGGATGATGGTGATGATGATGAGGTGGGATCAACTCTTGGTTCTCTTGTATCTATCGACAGCGTTGCAGTGGTTGGCTTAAAATTGGGATAGGTAGTGCCAGCTTGGCGAGTTTCTGCTACTTCTCTTGTTCCAGGTGCGGCAAACAAGATGTGTGTAGGATAAATATCTCTTGAAAGAGTCAATTTTTTCAACTTTGGATCGTGAGAAGGTATGCACACAATGTAACCATCCTCGTAATCTTCATCTGGCTGTTGCCGGTGGTGTTGTAGTTGCAGCTGTGGTTGCAGCTGTTGATGTAGTTGTTGTTGTAGTTGTTGTTGTGGTTGCAACTCTTGAGAATCACTATGTGAGTGATCTCCTAGTTTGCGTTTCTTCAATGTCCTATTCCAGTCGATGTTGTCATGACCTGGAGTAGACACAGAGGATATGTTGGCTGATGGAAGTGAAGAAGACGACGGTGATGATGGTGATGATGGTGATGATGCCGTAGACGATGATGATAATGATGAACTCGAGCGAGCAACGGTTGCTGTTGCTGTTGCTGTTGCTGTTGTTGGTGCTGTTGTTGTCGCGTTGGTGGTGCCATTAGCATACAATTGCTTGAGTTGTTGTTGTTGAAGATGAAACTTTGGGTCATTTGGTTTATTCAACTGATAATACGAAATCAAATGGTATCGTTGACCATCATTGGTAGTCAAACTAAAAGATTGCTTGACCAAACCATAGAATTCTGGTTTTTTCGTAACTCGGTTAATTTCTCGATATTGTAGGAAATTTCCAAACAATACTTTAGAAGCTGACCATAATTTACCATCGGTCCATCGCTTCATCCCACTTCGTGTTTCGTTCCACACAAAGATGCAATTTGGTTTTATAAATTTAACTCGTTCATAAGTGGTTAATCTTCGATCTATGGTGGGTAAAATATTGAGTCTGCATGCTTCTACTAGCAAAAGGGCGTCGTACAAGGTGTAAACTCTGCCGAAATAAGTGACGAGATTCAAGGGGGTGGTGGAGTTGGTAGCTGGTGTGAATATAGGAGCTGTTGTGGATTGCACTGGTGTTTTTGGTGTTGATGATGCTGATGCTGTGGGTTTTTGTTGTTGTTGCTGTTGCTGCTGAGGTTGCAGCTTGTTGGATTTGCTTTTGTTATTAGACATGATCTCTAAAAGCCTAAAAACCTTTTATTGAGAAAGAAATACTCTTGGTTAAAGACTGTGAAATTGTATTTGGAAATGTTGACAATACGTGAAGGTATTTGAGTAGTAGTAGGTAGCTGCTAATAGTTGTATATATCTGATAGTTAAAGTTTTGTTTATAGGAAAGGTATTGTGGAGGAGGAAGGAAAGACTAATAATATGATGAAGTTAGCTCGATGTTCTCAAAGAAAAGATGTTTTAAACTTTTTTGTGGAGGGTGTGTGTGTGTGTGTTTATTTGTTTATTTGTTTAATTTTTACAAAAGTTGGTTGTGGGTTTTGAAATTTGATGTAAAAAGTGAGCTAATTATAGAAAGAGAGAGAGAGATGGTTAATTATGTATATATATATATATATAAATATTATGCTAATTTAAATTTTAAAGGTTAAAATTAAGGTTAAAGTATTGTGTAATATTCCTTTTCTTTTCTTCTTTCTTTTTTATTGTTTCTTTGTTGTCTTTCTTTTCTTGAAATTTCTTTTTTTTGTTTTTTTTTCGATTTTTATTTTTACTTTTATTTTTTATTTATTGGCCCACCTTTGTTTTCTCTGTCTTTGTAGTTTATTGTTGTTCCATCATAGACATTACGGAAGGGATACAGAAGAGACAGTCGTGTAGTCACTCCAATTTCAAAGACACATACTTCCACCCTATACTGTCTACTACTGTATTGTATATTGAGTACTACTATGTAGTACTAAAAAGTCTGTTTAAACTGTAACCCTCTCAAAATGGAAACAAGAAATGAGAATTGAGAGACACATTTATTCACTCACTCGATACCATCTCACCCACGTTAGTAGAATGACAGACATGGTGATTAAACACACACACATATACAGTATTTTTACTTTTGTTTCATACTAAGACGACATAAGATTTCAAACCAGAGCGACATAGATTTTCATACTAATACGACATAAGATTTCAAGCCTTACTTCTAGTGTCACCTATTGTAAGGGAACAACTGGAGATTCAGTAACGTCAGTTTGGTCCGGTCCATGAAAAAGGAGTAGCAGCAGATTCAGAGTCAGTAACTCTAGCAGAAGACATGTTATATATATATATATATAGATTATGTAATTACCTTTGGCTAAGATTTATTTCTTAAAGATCAGAAAAGATCAGAAAAAGATTATACACGTAAGAACAGATTAAGATTGGGAAATTCAATTCCTAATTTATAGTGTAGATGAAAACTGCGCACAAGGGATGAAACACCTTCGTGGCCTTGCTGGCAACAGGACTCTTCTCTGAAGTTCACCAGTGCAAAGACTAATAATATATATACACTGGTTGTCATGTAACGTATGCAACACATCCCCACATTCCTAAGTAAACTTGAACACACACATACGTGACTTCTCCACCACACGAACACCACGACAACTCTTTGTTAGATTCCTTGAATTACCATACTTCAACATATAAATCCATTTTGAGGAAACTCTTTGGACCAAAACACTGATGGACCCTTCTTTTACATAATTGTGAAAAGAGCACCCAATGTAATTGTAGTTTCCTAATTTTGTAACCATGTAGCTTGATATATTGCTGCAAAAGTCCCCTCGCAGTTAAACCCAATATCAGTGCATCATAACATGCAGCTTCTTGACTTTCCCATTGAATTGCTTTTAAAGGCTATTCATCTAAAAAAGCATCTACTAACTTTTCCTGAAGATGTGGTACTTTTGTGTTTAAATTTGCTATCACAAATTGACCAATTTGCGTATGAAAAATCTTAAAAACTTTGTAAGCACAAAAGAAGTAAAGTTTGGAAATTTGGAAATTTAGTAGAGAGTAAAGGAAGGGTCGTGTACAGGTATATTAATATTTGTGTATGTTTCTCTTCCTCCTATTCAGCTATAACCAACTTTATCTCTATCCAATCTATACAATACTTCTTATCTATCCATATATCTGTATATCCATTCTCTTGTTCGTATACACTCCCACTATTGCTATGCACTGAATATCTGCTATATTCACTCCCCTTCATACCAAATTTCCAGTAGGGTGGGTTATTATTGTCGTATGGTGTACATTTCGTGTGTACTTCTGTTGTTACTATGTAGGCACAAAGTGCAATTCAAAATATTATTATTATTATTATTATTATTATTATTGCTGTTGCTGTTGCTGTTGTTGTTGTTGTTGTATGTGTATGGTTAAAGAGTAGGTGCGGAGTTAAATATATTATAACAGCACCCTCTCTGTATACTTAAAGTGAATAATTTTGCTGATGATATTGTGTCTGTGTGCGGATTTAAACTTACAACAAAACTAAAATTTTTAAATTTTGTTGTTTGTTATGTTTGCATAGCTCTTCAACTTAACACAATCACAAATACTGATCTGTTGCTCATGTTTGTTGTGCCTCTTGCTACACTTGTCTCATAGTTTACTTTTACTCTACATACACCTACATGTGTGTTGTACGTTAAACAATATCATGCTTCTTTTTTTAAAACTCAAAAAAAAACAACACTGACTACAGATACAGTTGAGAGTGGACAGTTCTTGAATTCTCTTTTTTTTTTATATATTTTTTTCTTTTGCTTTTTGTCTGTCTGTCTGTCTGTCTCTCGGTCTCTCTCTCTGTCTATTATGGGTATGTTTTACGTTTCTTTTTATTTATTTTTATTTATTTTTATTTTCTTTTTGTTCTATGCATAAGTAAGTAACTACTGTTATTTTATTTGTGCTGTATCGTGTAATAATAACGATGTTTAGAATCCAAAATCACGGAAATACAAAAAAACTAATCCTGTTTGCTTTTTCAATTAGTTTATCCTTTATGCAACGATGTAAGGTGCTTCTAAATACATGTTCCTGTAGTACAACTGTCTCAACGTGAATGTTATCTGTTGCTACATGGTGTTATGAGTTTAACGAATAAAAGTTATAGCACCAACAGAAAAGAAACAACAACATCCGCGTGACTAAAATTAGAGATTAAAGTGTGTGTAGAGTTTCCCGCCTCCAATAACCTCATTTTTTTCAAATATCTTTTGGTTCCTTTGCTTTAATTGCAAATTCGGAAAATTGTACTACTCAAAGCAAGTTCAAGACATACATGTGTTTGTAAATTCTAAAGGAAATACGTGTACTGTGTCCAATTTAAAGTTTTGTTACTAATTTACACAAAGTGTGGAAAAAGAGTAAATATACTTGTAAGGGTGCGGCCAGTGTAATCGATTCTCGAAAAAGAAAGGGGCACGTCCACTACTCCTCCTACTTGTCCTATAACGACGTGTTATACCGCGACTCTTGGTTCATTGCAATATATGAAATGTATGCGTTTCACTGATGTATCAGCAGAACAAAGACAAGAAACTGTCTTTTAAACCACAGCATTTGTCTTTCACAATCTTGCGAAATAAATACGAATTTGTATGACTTTATGAAAAACCTTCAAATCTTCTACTAAAAGAGTGGCGAAACTCATTTCTACGCATCTAAATCTACGTAGATGCTACTTAGAGGACAAATGTGTTGGCACCACTCTACTCCGTCCTTGTGGTTCCTCCAGACAAACACGTGACCCACAACAACTTTTCACGCGACATACCGAAAATTCAAAACTGAAACTTAACTACTACAACATAGTCTAAAGCTTAAGCAAACTCCTCAATATTGTATACGCCAGTGTGTTTACGTCGAGAGGAAGTCCTTCCCCTCCCCCCCTCCACAAGTACTGTTTTCTTTTTTTTTATTTTTTTTTTTAAACCGCTTTGTTCTTTACTATCTGTTTCCCTTCCCATCGTCAAACTATATATACCCCTGAGATAGAGAGAACAGACGCGATTCAATTTACAGGACGTGCACTGTTGATCAAAAAGAGTTTTTTTTTTTTATTTTTTCTTTCTTTCAATCACAACACACGCCAAAGTACTGACGGGGACTTATTTTACAACCAAAGCATTTATCAACCACTAGGCCATTCCTTGTCAATAGATACACCTTACATCACCATGAACTATTCTGTTGACAACAATGTATCCTCGTCTGCATTGAGAAAGAGAAAGATTCTCAAGAAATCAATCAACTTTTCTGTTATGATTGTTGGAGAAAGTGGATCAGGTAGATCAACATTGATTAATACTCTATGCGGTGGTAATTCGATTGTACCTACTTCGTCAACCAGAAATGAGGACCCGTTCACCAAGAAATTGCACTTGAGACACGAGAATGTTGAATTGGAAGATAATGATGGACACAAGATTAGTTTCAACATTATTGACACCCCCAACTTTGCCAATCAAATCAATTGTGGTGAGGATTTTAGAATTATTGTTGATTTCATCCGTCATCAATTTGACGAGGTCTTGTTGGAGGAATCTAGAGTGAAGCGTAACCCTAGATTCAAAGATGGAAGAATCCATGTTTTGATTTATCTTGTTAACCCCACGGGTCATGGATTATCGGAAATTGACGTCAAGTTTTTGAAACATGTGAATAACTTGGTTAATATAATACCTGTTATTGCAAAAGCTGACTCATTGACTAGAGATGAGTTGCAATTGAATAAACAATTGATTTTGGAGGATTTGAACAATTATGAAATCAATTATTACAGGTTTAACGAATATGAATATGAAAAGGAGTACATCGATGATGAAATTATCGAATACAACAAGTATTTGAACTCGTTGTTGCCATTTGCCATAATTGGAGCTAACGAGTACAAAAAGAATACCCATTTAGGACAGCATTCGAAAAATGGAGAAACTAATCACCCTAATGTAGCAAATGATGACGACGACGACGACGAGGAGGATGATGATGATGCGGAAGATATTATAAAGTTGAGAGTCTTGAACAAGGATTTGAAACCCATCAATGTTGATAATCCTGATATCAATGATTTCACAATTTTGAAAAATGTTTTGTTAATCACCCACTTGAATGAATTTAAGGATATCACCCATGATCAAATTTATGAAAATTATAGAACTGAAGCCTTATCGGGAAAACAATTCCAATACATGAACAACAACAATTCAGATGACGGAAGTTACAACACATACAACAGCAGTGCCCACAATATAGCAGCAGGTGAAAGTCAATATGGTAATGGAAGTATTGTCAACACCAATGGAAATGGAACAAATGGAAGTCATCATCGTCACAATAACTCACACGGATCGCATTTCGATAGATCCATAAATGGTAATGGCACTGATGCAGGTTCCACTGCCGGAGGCGGCGGTGGCCAATCTGACTACTTGCTAAAGGAGGAACAAATCAAGTTGGAAGAGGAACGATTGAAGAAGTTTGAAGAACGTGTTCATCAAGATTTGATTACCAAGAGACAAGAACTATTAGAGAGGGAGAATGAATTGAAAGAGATTGAAAAGAGATTACTTGCTGAAGGATTGAAATTGAATGAACACGGAGAAGTGGTCAAAGTTGAGGAGTAGAAGAAGAAAAAAAAAATAAAATAAAAGGGGGTGAAGGTGGTGGTGGGGGTGGAAGTGGGGAGAGCATCGGTTCTTGTTGTTTGCTAAAGTTGCAGTTTTCTAGGGTATATATGCACTTTCTTTCTTTTTCTTTTTTTTGACTATACATATCGCTTTGTTGAATGGCAAGAGTGCAGAGTGTATGAATTGAATTGTTCTCTCGTCTTGATTGAGTAAGCACTCTATGACTACAGTAAGATTTTAACCCCTTTTAACAAAGTGTGTTTACTAAATATTCAAAGAGCCAGGATGAGAGGGAGTATGTAGACATCATGAAATGGTGACAAACAAATGTCTAAAGATACGAATTACCGTCCAAATAAATTACAACTTCTGCCAATGACATAAACCTCCCCACCGTAATCTGACGTCTTTGCCCTGTTGCGAAATGTCACCAGTCTTCAAATGCAGGATCGGTTGAGATCATTCACGTTAACGGAGCAATCCCGTGATTGAAATGCGACAAGACAATCACTCCTCAATCGAGCAGGGATATTGGCCAATTTTGCAAAAGGGAATGAAAAAAAAAAAGATGATACGTATTTTCCAACTAAAGATTCAACCATCACTCTTTAGGACGACCATTTGCAACAGGTTATGAGCCAAAGTAGTACTGTGTTTCGCAATAGTACCTTACCTCAAAAGCTCTTTATCATTTAGCAGGTTATGAGCCATATGGTGTACAGTTTGAAGAATAGAAAATACGAAAAAGTATTGCAAAAATGAGTAATCAAATATCGCTCTTCGATGACAACTTTTATATGTGAAAAGCATATTTGTTTATTGAAGCCTGGATGCATTGAGGCTTCTCCTCCTCCTTTGTACGTTGAAAAATGTCTGCATCGAGCCACTTGAATCCATCATGGTAAGGCTCAATCCTGCAACTTTTATGGATTCCCGCAGCCGAGAACAAAAGGGGGAGTGTGTTGGTAGCGGTGATCACCACGTCAGTGACACTAGCTACTTATAGACTACATTTTACTTTTGCCGAGGATTGGGACATACACCCGAACATGTGCAATCAAAAGAAAGAGCTTATTCATCCAAAAGTTGCTACCTACTAGTGACGCCTTTTGAGGATCTACAAGTAGACACTGCATGCTCCTGGGGGTTGTTCAATCTTTTCAAGCAAATTGACTACATATAGATTAGGTAAAGAGTGTTGAGTTTAGAACCACAATGGTTACAAAAAGTAAAGATAATAAAACAATAAAAATGCAAGGAGCAAAAAAAAAAAAGACCCCCCCCCCATATCTGCTAAAACATACAGATTTGATACACGTGGGGGTTTGGGTTTAGTATTAGAGTGAACTTTCTTACTTTAGAAACACAAATGCTAAAGGCTGGCTCTCTTCAAAGAAAATGCGTAGAAACCAACAAACAGAGCACAAAGAGAACTACTACGTCAAACTAAAACAATTCAATCGTCAACAAATTAAAATTTGACACAGCGCTCTGAGGCGTGTGGAGCTGTTTCTTTCGAGGGTCTAAACACTTTCTACTTTGCTCCCCCCCTGGATAATAATATATCAGCTTATCTCAAACTATTGTAAATGATCGACACACATGTATTAAAACACACAGATTTCTATTGTGTCTCTTACACTTCGAGAACAATAGTTTTCCTTTACTTCTGAAATTGGATTTTGGTTTTGTGTTTGCTTCTTTCGGCTTTTTTAGTTGAAATATTGATAGAATTGAAGCCGTATTTAAAAATAGTTTAAGGTTGTAGCGACTGACCGACCAAGTACCAGGAGTGAGAGCGAAACTGGCTGAACTGAATGTGAAAGATTGTAGCACACTCCTAATTGAAGTGTATCAACCTCTCAACGATGCGGATTTACAGAAGTCGGTAGAATCATGTGCATATAAATATAACCGAAAGTGGATTAAAAGATTGTCAAAACATTTTAGCCGTTTATGCTTTTTAATCCATTTCTGGAATTGCCAATAGATGAATGGCACATCAATGGTGATATGTTAATTAATTTGACAATTTTAAAAGTATTTAAATAGCGCCACATGTCTATAATGGTTTAAACTTTTGTATTCAGCTCTTTCAACACTTTATCATGCCAGCATCAACAAAATCGAACTTTTGCATTCAGGCTCAGTGGCAGTCCACAGAGTGCTTAGAGGGCACAAAAAACATTACTGCTTTTTCCACAATGGATTGTCCGTACTTTATCACTAAAAGCAAAAAGGAAGTGGCCACTTCCGGTGGAGCATGTAGCACAGGGGGCATTGACAAGACTGGAAAGTGGAAAATGCTTTTGATGATGGTTTCCTTGATTTCAAACTTTGTTGCTGGTGTCGCTACATCAAATTTCGAAAAAAAAGACGTTGCCTGTATTGGAGCTAGAGACGTAGTGGATCCGCAACAACACAAGGCACCAGACGGACAAGTTTGGCACACTTTTGAAAAAACCGATCATGCGTTGGATTACATCGAATCGTTGTACTTGAATGGAACTTTGTTGACCGGAGTTAACATTTACTGCAATGATGATCAAATTGCGTTGGAAGACATTGAAGTAACTCCCGATGACAACGTTGACGTAACCAAAAGATGGTCCTGCTCATCTGCACCACTTGGAACAAAGTTTACACAACGGAGAGTAGTTGGTAATGATACTTGGTGGACACCATGGGTAAAAGGCGATTGTGCGTACAACAAGGACGACAAAGAGGTGAAGAAAACCATCACGTGGAAAAACTCCGTCACTGCCAATATAAGCCACGGATTTGATTACAAGCTTGCTCAGAAATATGCTGCATCTGTTGGCATCAAAATTGCCAAATCCGTCAAAAGAAAAGGATCTCAGGTTGAAAACATTGGTGCAAACGATGTTTTATCCATCTGGTCTCAAGTACCAGTGTATCACTGTGAGCAACAAACTCAAAAATGTGTAAGAAAGTCCTACGCGAAACACGGTTGCAAATGTGGCCATTGGTCTGATAAAATAACAGGAGACCTTCCCATAAAAACCGATATTGTTAATTTAGGTCTCAGTTCTGGAGCTGATGCCCAGTGTTAGTGAACAACATGTCGTTAGTTTGAACTTAGGGTTGGTTGATTTCCATTCCTGTTCTCTAGTGGACAAACTAAGAGAATCGTCATACCACAAAACCCTCTCCATCGAGCTACTAGTCTTGTTGCCCCACAACTCTCAACAAAGTAAGATCGACGTTACATCGTGACCAATTCACCTACAACAAATCTGTCCCCACATGGACCCTCCACATAAATTTTAATATATATATACATAGATATATATTTTTATTTTTTATTTATTTTTATTTACGTCATATGTTTTGTTCCCGGAGTTTCAATATGTTCTTTTTTTTTTAACCCCTGGTGCATATTCTCTTCCATTTTACCCTATTTATTTCCCGTGCCGACGCCGACGCCCCCACTCAATTCACATTTACTAAAAGAAAAAAAAAACAAAAGAAAAAAAAAAATTTCACTGTAAGTTAACACAAACCAAAAACTACAACAAGTCGTATAAACTTACCTTGCTCAAAAACTGTGTGTTGGGGTATTTCTTTTTGGGGGGACTGTTGTTACTACAATAAAACAACACACAATAAAACATTCAGCAAATGCATCATCAGATATATATACATAAAGAAAAAACAACAAAACCATCTATGCAAGTGAATAAATATTTTCCCATTTTCACCTTCGGACTTTTCTTGAAACTCCTTTTTTTTTTTTGTTTTTTGATATCATCAACTTTGAATAACCCAACTATCAGATACAACATACAGAGATGTCGTCAACTTCATCACAGCGTTCAGCAAAAGAGGGCCTTCATTCGGCAAAGGATGACCACCACGGCGTGTCACGAGTTCACGTTCACGGCGAAGGAGGTGAGTATGTCACTATTAATGGCCAGAAGTATTATCGTCATGAGTTGATGGCAGCATTCGGTGGTACGTTGAATCCTGGTGTTAGTCCATACCCCCAAAACAGAATGAATCCAGCGCCAGTTGGATTGTCTGGGTTTGCTTTAACCACAATTGTGTTGAGTTTGTTCAATGCACAAGCCATGGGTATTGTTGTTCCAAATGTTGTCGTTTCGCTAGCTTGCATGTACGGGGGAGCACTTCAGTTCTTGACTGGACTTTTGGAATTCGCTACTGGCAACACCTTCGGTTGTACTGCTTTGACCTCATATGGTGCATTTTGGATAAGTTATGCAGCCATCTTCATTGAAGCTTTCGGTATTGAAGAAGCGTACCAAAAGGATGCCTCACAAATGGAGAATGCCGTTGGGTTCTTTTTGATAGGCTGGGCTATATTCACATTTGTGTTGGTATTGAATACACTCAAGTCAACAGTGGCGTTTTTCAGCTTGTTCTTCTTCTTATTTATTACATTTGTGTTATTAGCTGGCGGCGCGTTTTCCGGTCACGTTGGTGTGACTCGAGCTGGAGGTGTTTTTGGCGTCATTACTGGGTTCATTGCGTGGTATAATGCATTCGCTGGTACTGCAACCAAAGCCAATTCTTATATTGTTGCCCACCCTATTCCGTTACCTGCTTTCAAAAGGGATTGAAGTGTCAAAGTCTAGTCTTGTACTCCATTTGTATAGCGTTTTATAGTGGAAGTTAAAATAATTATTTATATTACTGGATCAGACGTTGAAGTACCTCCTTTGGAAGTGTATTACATCAAAGTGACAGATTTTTTAACAAAATTACGCTGAGTTGTACGTGTCGCAACTATTGTCTTGAAGTTTACGACAATGATTGTATGAACGCAAAAGACTTCTGTACCGATCACATACCATCTCTGTATATAGCCACATATATACATCGGATAACTAACACTTTCGTACTTATCTTAGAAGTGAAGGAGCTTTCCATTAAGACATCACGCCGAGGATATGTTAGCCATAGAGCAAAGACTAGGGAGGTGAATCACGATACACAACATTACCCTGAAAAAGCAAAAAGAGAGCCAACTTAAATATATGGCTATACCTGAAAATATAGATAAAAAGAAAGTGTATTTAGATTTCCCTAAACAGTTTGATATTTGGCTACAATTGCATCAAAAATTGCATTCTTTGACTCTTCATCCTTGATCAAATCATGCCCAGCATCGACTTTCTTCAACTCTGTTAACAATTCCTTAGTTCCTTGTCCATGATTAACCAATCTATCCAATGTTATTTGATTTGCAATCAAATCGGCACTCTTCTCAGTCGTCAAAGTTGTGATTTGGTCCAACACTTCTTGGGCTTCAGGGTAATGTTTCAACTGCAATGTCAAGACTAACAACACGGTCAAGTTGTGGACTTTACCCTGTACATCATCATCACTGTAGCCATTGCTCAAAATTTCATCATAAAGAGAATAACTGTTGTTGACATTGTCAGTTCCATTTTGAATACTGATATACCAACTTTCAATTATTTGGTAAATGATGTTGTCACGGGAAAAGTCTGGAAACAGATTCAACACTTTGAAAATGGCTGTAGCCTGCTTGAAGTTTCCCTTGATGAAATACAATTGAATCAAGATCAAAAACACTTCAATTTCATTATACTTTTGTAAATTATTCAATTTGTCAATGTAACCAGTAAGGAAATTGATGCTTTGGTCAATATCTTTGGCAAATTTAACCAAGTAAAGTGAAGTCAAGATTGCTTGTAATTCAAAGTGTGCTTGTTTCAAATCTTCAAAATGAGTAGAATCATCAGTGCCAAAATCATGCAAGTCGTTCCACGCTTGTAGCAATTGGAAAAAATCCTCGTTGTCAGGGAACCTACTTTTACCTTGCTCAATTAATTGTGAGGCATCTTGATTTAATGCTATTGTTGATCTAATTTGAAATTCCAATACTTTCAATTGATTTTCCTCAGAGAATTCTTCAAGTGAGTAAGATTTGACTTTGTTGTGTTGGTTGGTGTAAAATTGATATCTGATGGTGTATAATTCACCCGAGTCGGAAAAGGCGTCCATCGTGGAAGGAGTTTTCAATGAATATGCACAGCTCACAGCTCACAAATCCAAATTTTGTTGTCAACTTTGAAAGGTCGAGAGATTTTTTTTTTATCAAATAGTGATTTGTGCGCTACCGTTGATTTATTCTACGCGTTAATGTTTCAAAACACTGACCGAAATGGCTCAACTTGGTACTAGTTCACTATAGACAAAACTCCTTGCTCAATCGGGCTCTACTTACTACCTCTGATTCTGTCCCACGCCGATAATTGATTGCGTGAGTCCTGGGAATCAGGTTCGGATACTTTCTCATTAGCATTTCCAACAAGCGAAGATTCCTGTGACTGTTCCGGCCCCCCCGGCCCTTCATCTTCGGTGACGTCAAAGCCGTTGGCCAATCTAATCTTGTCCCAATGGGATAAATTGTGGTGGTCGTTTAAGCCAACTCCATTGATAACGTTTGTACCTTCTCTTTGATGAAACTCCTTCTCCTTGTACACTTGAGGATCAAAACTGACTTTATCGGGACTTGGTTCAACAACTCTTCTGGTTGCCGGATCCACTGTCACCGTTCTGGGATCTTGTAATTTGTACTTTGGATCCTTTGATGATTTCAAGTAATAGTAATAAAACGCACCAATATTGTGCCATTCCATGTGCTTCCAAGCATTCAACTGAGCTCCACTAAGCTCACCACTGGATATTTTGTCATTGAAGCTCTTTCTTTGCACAATTGTACTGACAGCAATCATGTTTGCGAGACCAAGGAAAAATGAAAGGAAAGGTTTCTGAATAAATGAAAGCTTGGATGGGGTTTGTTTCTTGATTAGTCTGTAGTATATCGTGGGTGTGATAAGACCAATCATACCGGCGGAGTAGCCGATGAGATTGTTGGAAACAAGAACCGATTGTAATTCCTGTTTCAACTTCTCTCGATCCTCTGGGGTCAATTTGCTATCGGCCTCATAGAAGTCAATGCTTGCTTGAAGTTGCTGAGGGGATAGCCGGGATTTCAAGTAATTGTATTCAGTGGGGTTTCTTTCGGCATCGGAATTGCTCATTGTCGATAGAGTGAGATATTTTTTGTTCAGTGTGTTTTCCTTGGTCTTGTGGTGGAAGTAGAGGCCACTTTTCTTGACAATTTTGTCGGAAGAAGAGCACAAAATGATTTTAACCAAAGTTTTAAAACAAATCTCTTTGCAGAATACAAACTATAATCTGTTGTTCTACTTACTGATATCACCACCATGGTGCAATCTCAATCTATCCCAGACGCTCAATGGGTGTTTTTGACCAGTAGAGTCAGTATGTCCCAAGCCAAGGCTGTCTGTGAAATGGCCAGATTGCTTAGCATCAACTAAGGCTTCATCGGAGCAAGTTCTTGGGTCCCTGATGATGAACATTGGATTGAAGCTTGTTCTGAGGTAGTACAATGTGTAAGCACCAACGTTTTGGTACTCCATATTCTTCCACACGTTGGCGACGTTAGTATTGGGGAAAGACGATGGAGTCTCCTTGGTCTTTTTAAAGAAATACTTTCCTGAGTAGTAGTTACCAGCAACCAAGGTACCAAAGCCAAGAAGCAATGAGAAGAATGGATATTGGATCAAAAAGAATGGAGTTGGGGTGATGAGTGGCTTTTTGATAAGTCTGATGTAGACAGTTGGGCCAAAGAATCCCAACATACCCGAAGTATATCCAATAAGATTCGACTTAATTGCTATACCTTGTAATTGCGACGCAATTGTGACTCTATCGTTATGATCCAATCTCTGGTCAGCCTCATAGAAGTTGATACATTTTTGAAATTGGTCTGGTGTTAAAATATTTTGCAATGGGTTGGAAGTAGACATCGTAGCAGTAGACGAGCACTTAGGTGATTTGTCGGATTGAAAGAAACTCGAAAAGGATATCTATATGTACTTAGATTTGAAGCAATTGGAGAATTGGAAAACTTGAGGAATTTATATGGTCGTTTCTGAATGCTTCTAAGAACCGGGAGCATGCCGAAAAGTGCGGGATTACGTAAATCTAGGTTTGCTCACACAGGCGCACAATGCACAAACACTTAAATGCGCAAGAGAATTTTGTTCTAGTGTCTTCTTTCGAGACCTACAATTCATTCTCCAATATGAACCACTTAACTAAGCCATTCCTATTCATCTATCTACCTACAATTTATTATCTGATCTCTTTTCTTCTCTAAGTTTGATCAACAGTTTGATAACTGAGTCAACACCAACCATTGGATTCTTACCCTGCTCTTCAGGGATATCTCTGTTTCTAATATTGACACCATAGTTCTCTTCTTCTTCAGCCCCAACAATGAAAATGAAATTGTATTGCATCAATTGACCAGATCTCACCTTCTTGGGCAATGTATTACCACTGACATCAACATCACAATAGAAAAAGTGTTCATCGTTAAACAACTTCTTCAACTTTTCAGCATAATCATAGTACTTTGGACTAACAGGGACAATAAGGATTTGTCTAGGCGACAACCAGAAGGGCCACTTACCTTTGTAGTGTTCAGTCAAAATAGCAGTCATTCTCTCCACTGATCCCAAAATAGCTCTGTGAATCATAACTGGACGTTCAGTCGCACTATTACTTTCTGATCTGTATTCCAATTCGAATCTTGAAGGTAATTGGAAATCGAGCTGAATAGTTGCACATTGGAACCATCTTCTCAACGCATCACTAATCATGATATCAATCTTGGGACCATAAAAAGCTCCATCACCTGGGTTCAATTCCCATTTGCCTTTACCCAAAAACTCATCCAAAGCACTCTCCAACTTCTTTTCTGCTGCATTCCAAGTTTCTATATCACCAACATACTTTTCAGGTCTGGTTGACAATTCCATCTTGAACTCGAAACCGAAAATGTCATACATCTTTTTCAACAAGTCAAAGACACCTGCGATTTCGGTACCAATTTGATCTGGTGTACAGAAAATGTGGGCATCATCTTGTTGGAAACGACGAACTCTTGTCAATCCTGATAATGCACCAGAAAATTCGTTTCTGTGAAGAACACCAAAATCGGCAACACGCCATGGCAATTCACGATATGAACGTTCTCTTGATTTGAAAAGGATACAGTGTCCAGGACAATTTCCAATAACAACGGGCTTTGAAGCGTTGGTAATGTTGCCATCAGCACCACGATGCACTCTGTGAGCGATGATCAACCCTGTTGGAACTGTAACACACCAGACTCTTCCATGATACTCGCCAACAGTCTTTACTTCGGTGTTTGAATTCAAGCTAGTCTTGGCAAATGCGTCAGAAGAGGAGCCAGATTCATCAGCAACAACGAGGAAACCGTAGTCTGCATCTTTTTGAACTAATTCACGAGCTGGAACCTTGCTGAATGGGGCTTCGCCAGATTGTGGGTTTTGTTGCACATACATGTCATGGTCTTCAGTAACCAATAATGAAATTCCGCTCTTTCCATCAGCTTTGGCAAGATCGTAGTTGGAAAACTCCACCATTTGGTGATTGGCTGCATCCTTGACAATAAAGTTCGATGCCTTTGAGTATTTGATCAGTTTGGATTCTGGATCATAAGTGGCAAAGTTGACGTCTTTCCAGTTGGACTCAATCTCGCTCAAAAACAAAAATCCTTTATCAGTTTGAATTCTCATATCTTCACTCAAACAGTTCATAGGCTTCAATCCAAATGTCTCCTTTTCAACTTCAAATGAAAACATGTTTTCTTTATAGTTTTGCCAGTGACCCGAAGTCTCCCATAATTTAGTTGAGTACATGTTTGGGGTAATGACTTCTTCATATCCTCTCTTTCTGTACTCATATCTCAACGTATCAACCAAGGTGTTGTAGATCCTGGTACCGTGTGGTAACCAGATTGCTGAACCGGGTGACACATCGTTGAAATAAAACAATTCCTGTTCACGGCCAATTTTTCTGTGATCTCTTTCAGCAGCTTCTTTCAAAAACTGCAAATGCTCAGTCATCAACTTCTTATCTGGGAATGAAATACCGTAAACTCTTTGCAACGAATCGTTCTTGGCATCACCGAGGAAATAGGAACTTGAGTTTTTCAAGACTTTGAATGCTTTGATTCGACCTGAATGTGGAATGTGTGGACCAACACACAAATCAATCAATGGACCACATCTGTACACGGTTGTTGATGTGCCATCCGGAATTTTATCCAGGATAAATTGGACCTTGTACTTGTTGTAATGGAACATCTTCAACAAATCTTCCTTTGTCATTTCCAACCTTTCAAATTTTTGTTTCTCCTTGATTGCTTTTGTGGCAATGGTCTCCAAACTACCAAAGTCAGCTTGGTTGACAAAAGTTGTTCCATCATTGATTGACATGTCGTAAAAGAACCCATCATCAGTTGGTGGACCATGAGACAAGTGGCATCCATAGTGACATTCACAAGATTCTCCCAAAATATGTGCTGACGAATGCCAAAAAACTGCCTTACCTTCTGGATGCTCAAAATCTAAGAACTCCAAGGAAGCATCACCTTCCAATGGACGTGGCATGTCCCAAAGGGTGCCATTGACCTTTGAAATGACTTGTCTTTCAGCAAAAGATTTACCAATCGAGTTGGCAATATCCATTGGTGAGGTCTCATACGAGGTACCTTCTTTGACACTTCCATCCTTCAAGGTGATCTTGATAGGCTTCTTCTCCCTAGTAGCAATTTCTGCGTCATACTTGGCCTTCAACTCGTCAAAAAATTTGATCCTCTCTTCAAGGAAAGCTGGTTGAGGTTCCAAATACAATGGCGAGCTCGATTGTTGCGATTGCTTCTTATCCTTCTTTTTACTTTGTCCTTTGTTATCTTGTCCCTTGTTATCTTTGACGGATAACTTCTCGACTTTGTCGGCAACTTCAGACATCTTGACGCTTGGTGATAATTGTAGTCGTTCCCTTTTGAGTCACCAGGAAATGAAAATTGCAAAGACTTTTTTATTTTTTTTTTTTAATCTTATTTTTTCTCTTCGTTCCACGACTGAAAATTTTTGCAAAAATCGACTTACATAAGCAAAATATGGTCCGTTTTTATTGCCCAGAGGTTTCAATGAAATACTGAATACATAATACAAACGTATGAACTGACTATATATATATATAAAAGAAAACAAAGCCTCTTAGGGGCTATTCGTAATACCACACACTCAAAATGAATCTACTCTTGTTCGGTAGCCTTCTTCATTCTCGCAATTTTGACCAACGGGCTCAAACTCTCCACATCGTCACTCTCTAGTATAAACTTATCATGTAACAAATCATCAGCAGTAGCACGCTTATTGAAATCAACTTGTAAACACCACGATAAGAACCTGCGAATGTCGTAGCTCAATGCTTCTGGCTCTTTTAATGTCGGAGTTCCATTAGTTGCAATAAGATACAATGCACGAAGCGGAGTTTCATTCAAATAGGGTGGCTCACCCTCAATCATTTCAATCACCATGATTCCCAATGACCATATGTCAACTTTTGGTCCATACTCTTTTCGTGACACAACCTCAGGTGCCATCCAATAAGGAGTCCCCACCATGGTTGTACGCTTCAAATTTAGTTCATTGATTTGAGCACAGAATCCAAAGTCTGTCATTTTGATATTTCCATTGATGTCTAGCAAGATGTTATCCGATTTGATATCACGGTGAATGACGCCCTTTGAATGTAAAAACTTCAACCCCTTCAATGTCTCTCGGCAAACTGCACCAATTTGCCCTTCTGTCATGACACTGTGAGTGACAATTTCAGTCAATGAACCACCTTCCATGTACTCCATTATGACCCATAAATCGCCTTTGACTAAATACGAGTCAATATAGTTGACAATGTTGGGGTGTTTGCTACCCTTCATAACCAAAATCTCATTGATAATCAATTCTTTCTTTGGCTGTTGCTCAAGGTTCATTTGCTTGATGGCAACGGTACTGTTGCCGTGAGTAACATCATGCGCTATATATACGCCACCAGAAGCTCCTTGTCCTATTTTAAGCAAATCCACATACAATTCCTTGGGGTCACCTTGGGTACATATGCTTTGTAGCTTGGAGATGATTTGCTGGTTTTTACGTTTCTTTTCCTCTCGTTTCCTCTGCTGGATAAGAGCTGCTTGTTTAGCATCACGAACAGTACCTCCAGATGATTTTTTCAAACCGTGGGCAGGAGCAGCTCCATTGGGGTCTATATTCAGTGAGCTTTGATCAGCTTGCTCTTGCTTCTGTTGCTCTTGCTTCTGTTGCTCTTGCTTCTGTTGCTGTTGCTCTAACTTTCTCGCCTGCTGTCTTTTCTGAATTTCCTCAAGGTCCCTTGCCTTCTGCTCCCTCAACCTCTTTTGCGCTTCTTGGAATTTGCTCTGTTGACCTTCTTTTTGCGCGGTCGATGCCGTTACATTGGCTAGTGCTTCCTCTGGATTACTGCGAGGAACGGGAACTGACTGGGATACAGGTGGCGGAGGGGGTGCTCGATGTGCACTAAATTCATTCTTTCTTTGCTTTGGTACGTTCAAATCATCAAATTGTGGAGTTGGTGCAATCGGTGCTGTAGTAGAGCCCGTAGAAGCAGGCTTGATTCTGTTGGACAAAGACGCAGAGTGTGACTTTGATTTAGGAATCTGCGATGTTGGAGGTGCTGGTGGTGGTGGTGGCGGTGGCGGTGCTGGAATATTGTTGAACTTCTCAATGCCGCCATTGGTTTGCGCTCTCAATGACTTGACCGATTTCTGCGACAATGACTTGTTTTCCAAATAGGATGGCGAGTTTGTTTGTTTTGGTGGTAACACACGTGGTTGTCTTGGTGTATAGTCCAACCCCAGTTTCTGCGAAGTAGGGGTTCTACTAATGCTGTGTGCTGATCCTGGTGTTGATGGTGGCTTTGGTGCCGGCCTGCTGGGGATGAAATGAGATTCTTGTTGCACTCTTGGTGTGCTTTGCTGTGATGTTTGTTTTTGAGATCTGGAATGAGTTGGCGAGACCCTGCTCGGTTTTGCGTTTTCTGTGTCACTTTCAGAGCCTCTTTCAGTTGATGCCGTTGACATCCTCTGCGGTGATTCAGTGACAGGAGTTGCAGGCGGCGTGCTCTCAAGATTTTCAGAACCGCTTGAGTCGCTCTTATTTTTGTTAACTGTAAACTTTTGGAATGCATGATCATCTGCATGTTCGTTTGAGTCTTGATAAAACGCAACTATATCCATCATAGCCTGGGGGTGTTGCTCTTGTTCTCGTTTAGTAATTCCACTGGCGGCTAATAACCTTTCCCATTCAACTGGTAGTCCCGTATATGAGCCATCATCATCTACTCCCACATGAGCAACATGCTTTGCATTAAAAGGAGTGCTAATTTTCATATTGAGTTCAGGAGACGAAGGAGCATTAGCCGAAGAGGCTTTGCTCTTGCCAAACATTGAGGAAAAGACTTCCCGCATCTTGTTCTTGTTCCTTTTCTTTTCGGTTTTTGGTGACTGCTTTGGGTAGCTAACACCCATTGACAAATTTGGTGATGGAGCAGCACCATTTGAAGAGTTTACCAAGGTTGGCGTGGTAGATGCCGTCAGGTAAGACAGGAATTTTGTAGTGCTAGGTGGTACGGGTGTAACTGCAGCTGTTTGATTATGGACTGTTGATTGGTTACTTATTGGAGCCTGGGAAGAAGAAGATTCTTCTTTTGGTTTTCTAACAACTGTGGACGTTGTTGACACGTCCCGGCTTCTATCTTCTTGCTCTTCCAGATTCATTGGTGGGGTGCGGTTGAATTGGTGCTGGAAACGTAGTGGGTTCATTGGAGGGATATCATCAATATTTTCGTTATCAGTCGTGGGAATTCTATCCAATTCATCCTTCAAGTTCGGGGAGAGTGCAAAATTACTCGAGGAATCATCTTCGTCACTTTGATTCAAGTACTGATTGATGTCAATTGATGGCGGCTGAGTAAAGTGCATTGGCTTTCCAGGATCCAACGTTGATTTATAAACTTGCAGATGATTGTCAACTTGAGGGCTTTGTGATTCGGTATGTGCATCGTGATGCTCCTCTCCCCCCTGTTTGTCTTCTCTGTTGTAAGATGCAGTCAGGAATGCTGAATCATCGGGCGAAGTCTCTTTCTCTTCTTCGTCTGTAGCTTTTTCGGCAACGGAGTCATCACTCTTGGTCATATGATCCTCACTCTCACCTTCTTCTTCGATTCTCGTGGATTCGCTCAATGCTAGATTAGATTCTGTACCCTTCCTACTTAGGTCTTCAAGCACGCCTTGTCCAATTGAATCTTTGCTTTCGCTTTTATTGATTGTTTCACGCAATTTGTTGTATTCCTCTTCCAGCTCACCTTCTCCAGTTAAGGCACTGACATCAAAAGTTCCCGGTACACGAAGTGGCATTCCTTGCGACTTGGTCACCTCATTTTGGTCTTGTTCGGGGACTTGCTGATGAGGTTCGTCGTGAATTGAGCTCTGAAGTGCACTCTCATCATCGATACCACTTGCATTTTGCGTTGGTGCTGGTATTTTGTCATTCTCTTCGGGATCTGAGTTTGCAAATTTTGATAAATTATCCTGCATGGGCGACCCCAAACTCAAGTGGGAACCATTGTTGGACAAGTCCAAGACATTGCTAGGTTGTTGTAATATGGTCTCGGCCTCAGATTCTGGCGAATGAACTAGACCCAGTGACAGGTCGTGTGTTGTGTTATTTGGTTGCGTATGGCTTGCGGCTCTCGAAACTTCCATTTCTTTGGGCTCTGATAGCAGTTGATGGTCGGAGCTCATACTTGATTTAGGGATGTTAGCTCGAAGGAAGACTGATTAAATGAGCGTGCAGTTCAGATAACAAACGTAGGCTGTTGGAGGATATATAATGGGGATTAAAGTAAAATACAGTCACAGTAGTTACAGCTCCTGTGTATTGTTATAAGACTCCAATGGACAAACGAATGTAGATTTTCAACGTTAGTGACAATTGTTTCGATATAATTTGACTTCAAGTCTTGGATTTGTCCTGATATAGTTGTTGTTTGTTTTGACACAGTCTCTTGTGTGTGTGGATTTAATTTAATTTAATTTGAATTTGAATTTGAATTTGAATTTGAATTTGAATTTGAAGTTTTGTTTTCATTATGCTCTCTTTCTCTGTGCGAATAGAGTTGTACTGACAATTATAATACTATATGATAACACATAAGTCTACACCCTCAGTCCCTACTTTTTTACAGTTAGTTATCAATTATTGAAGCTAGCACAATCCCAATCCTTGCCGCAGATATCACGGAGTAGTATCGCTTTTCTGATGTATATCTTGACAACTCGTTTCAATGAATCTGGCATTTTAACCAAAAAGGGTTTCCCACTTCTCTCAAAATCGTGTTACATCCATACACCAATACAAATCTCCAGATTTTGAATTAATTAATTCTTGTGCACAGTACACGACAACGTCTTTGTATCACTTTTTTAAAAAGTAAAAAATAAAAAAATAAAATAAAAAAAAAAAAAGGAGAACATTGATCCAGCGGATAAAGATTGAAAAGATGTACTGTGACTATATACGTCTGTTTGTAACTGAAAACAACAGTTGGAGATTGTACAAAACTAATCAATTTGATGAGGAAGAACAATGCATTAATATGTTCCATTTGTGGCTTTTTAACCATAATCAGATCTAAGTAGCCGTGAGTGTAAGAGAACACAATGTCATTGGCTTTATAAATCTAGCCCCATATGATTATCGTTTGCACAGCTTGAAAACTGCAAACATTTGCGACTCCCTAACATTAAAAGCTAACGATCGTGTCCTCCCTGTGTTTATATTTTGAGGACGTGTAAAAGTGGCTAATGATAAAAGCGTTCTTTTACGATTGTTTTTGCATTTTGACGCGAATTGTCGCAACACGTCTATTCTATTTTTGAAACAAAACATTGCAAAAAAAAAAAAAAAAAAAAAAGAAGTGCTGCAATTGTCTACCATCGACAACTGTACAAACTCTATATTTACACATATCTCTATAAACAAAACACGAACCTTATCTCTTCCGTAAGCCTGTAACTTCAAAGTTACCCACCCCTTCTTCAAAAATGTACCGATTCCTCACTAAATACTCCTTAACATACCGTCGTATAATGCTGACACCATTGACTGAGTGGATTCCGCGGCCAGTGATTAGGAGTAAATTGTTGACAAATACAGCAGTATTACCATACAGGTTCAACTTCCCATTCTCTATCCGTTGATCAACTTCTTCTCGCCACCATGCATCAAGCACTTTTCTTGTCAATGCAAGTGCTTCCAACGCTGTCTTGCCATGTAAATCAATTCGAGAATTGGCAACACATGTACTGATCTCTTGAGTCGTTGCAGAATGCTGGGTTTGAAGTGGCGAGCGTCTGCTTTTGACCGAATACCCTTGAAAGCTTTTGGATAAGTCTTGGTATACGTTTCCCTCGTGGTTCGTAATAGGTCCACCTCTTGTCGATATGCGCTTTGCATCCGTTTTCATACTCAGTTCAAGAGTTGGTAATCCTTCAAGACCTCTAGTGGACAATACTTCGATCGCAAACTGCAACACTCTATCACAATCACCCTCATAAAACTCAAGTGCATTAGTGAGGTCAGATTCAGCCAATTGTTGCAATTCCTCGTTGACGAGGTACATATGTTGAAGCTCTGCACTTTCCGTTCTACTAGGGTCGTATTTGTACGATGAAGGGGTTAGGCGATACTCCTTTTTCACTCTTGGCGCACTTTTTGATCCACCTCGTTGCACACGACCTCCAATACCCCTGATAGTCACCTCTTGGCGCACTTTAGGTCGACAGTTTACGACGATGCTTTTCAAAGTCGCGCTATAATCTTGGTTGCACTTGTGTATGTGAAAACTGATCTCGTCGTCCTCGAGAACGCGTTTGGCCAGGTCTGTACTGCTCGCACCATTATCAATATCGAGAAACTTCTTGAGTCGAGTCATCAATTCATCATTATCTTGCCACGCATTCAACCGAGAATTGTAACTCTTTTCAATCTCAATTGAGTCTGGGTCAAGTAAGTTGATAGAAGCAGCATCCATCTGGCCTTTGTTTTGGATAAGAGCTTGCTCAATTAATGACGGGCTGAGATGTGGAAATATGTCCTGCAACTGGCACATCTCTACAATATACTTTGACAGTTGAAGTTTTGACTCAGCTTTGAGCGGTTTTCGGTACCATGCTAACCTCAGCTTCAATGCATCTTCAGAGAAACTCGATTCCACCAGACCAAATGGATCCTCTTTTCTGAGGAGACCCTCTGTTTCTAGTAACTCCTTTTGCTCGCTTTCAATAAACAACTCCTCCATTAGTTGATCTACATCATCACAAAGTTTCAATCTTATTTTCAAATCAGTTTTTGAAAGGTGCGGGAATATGTCTGACAACTGTTCGACTAAATTGATGAAGTTTGAATCCAAGTCACTCTTGTCGGTAAAGAATTGGGCATATTCCAGCTCGGTGGTGAGGTTGCCATCTTGGCTTGATTTGGAGCTTGTGGTCGATGGTTTTCTTGATATATTTGTTGAACGCAGTGTTGCTGAGTTAGATGTTGTTGATGTTTTTGACGAGCCGTTTGCAGTAGTACTAGTAGTAGTAGTCTTGTTTCCATTAAGCAATGAGACCGGAGTGTCTATCTCCTTTCTCGTATCTTCAAATTGATCTTGATCCTCGACTGACAACAGTGTTTTCGCTAGCTTTTCGTTCAAGTTTTCCATGGTAATGGCTTCTGTTGGATTGGGGTTTGGGATATATGTATGCATACATTAACTATCAGCTGAGAAGATTGTTAATTATTGTGAAAGACGCTATTGTATTTAAAGATAAACTAGGATAGTGCTGGGGTTTGAATCTGCTGAAGAGAAAAAAGGAGAAATTCCCAGTGGTCACAAAATTAAATGACATAAAAGACTGCAAACACTTGCAACTATAATCAAGCAAAGACTAACCCATTCTTATCTATAACAGCTATACAGTATACCAAATCAGCCAAACCCTGCCCACTCGATAGAAAAACACATGGGCCCATCATCGTCACTAAACAATCTCTCCAAGAATCCATCATCAACAGAGACGACATTTTTATCTTCACTTTTCTCCTCCCCTTTCATCTCCATCAAGATCATATTCTTCTTTACACTTGTGGCTAATCTCCCGCCTACTATGATATCATACATATCAACAACGTCAAATTTCACGATTGAGTAAGAATGATACCGTAATGGATCTCCAGGATAAATCACCAAATCACCACCAAACTTCAAGCCAGGGTTAATATAGTACCCATGATCCTGCAAGTATTTGTAATACTTATAATGTGTGACAAATTGAGCTAGAATTTCACCATCGCTGTCCTTAAAATATGTAGATAAATATGACTTGATTGGTACTTCAAAAGATTGAGCTAGACTGGTGTCGTGGAGTGATTCGCTATTCTCAACAACTAAGATATTCTTTGCTGTTAGATTATTATTCCTAGTTTTACCCTGAAGCTGTTCCTCTTGGTGTTTCAATTTGGCATCTCGATACCCTGCTTGATCAATTAAAATTGCATATCCATGTTGAACCAACCATAAAGCCTCATAGACATTAAGCTTCAACGGCACGGACAAAAACATGTTTTGTTGAGGGTAGTGTTGTAAAGTACCAATTAGTACACCCAATATATGATACTTGTTGCGTAGTTGTTTTATGTCATCTAGATTGAACACAAGAATTTCAGGCTTCGAAGATGGGTCTATAACTGGTAAGTGAATAGGATGTGTCAGTGGCTCTTCTAGTGGTGCAGGGCTCGCCAAATATGTTACAGTGTCATTTTCCATGTTGGTTATTGTATCATCTTGTTCATTGAACTCGGAAAAGTTATGTAGATGAGTCGTGGACCTCTTTTCACCGTGCACGTGAGTTAGGATCTTGCCATTTCACACGACTTTCTATTCTCCCCTCGCCATTAAGCTACTGTCACAGTTTATGTTGAAAAAAAGTCACAGCAAATTACACACCCAACCAACTTTGAGAATACATAATCCTCTGAAAACCAGGTCGTATATACGAAGTGTGTTTATCATCTAATTTGGCTATATCGGTTGCGACTCGTTAATTGAAGCAATCAAATGTTCTAGATTTTGATTCGGCTTTAAGTGGTGAGGAGGGCTTTTAGCCACCGAAAATGATATCCATGATTGTTGATTAGCAAACATGGATATAAACTCGTGTGGCTACCGATAAAATAATTCAGTCAGCAAAACATACGTATTACGATCGTGTTTCAACACAAGTGTGTGGTATCTTTTGAGTTCATTAAAGCTCAACAAAGTATGCCCTTCACCTCTGGACGATGGATTATCCTGAAGAAAAAAAAAAGGCCATCGAAATAAAGTTGAAAGTCGTCTATGGTGGATTTGTCACTCATTATGCTCGTATATGTACCGCTGTCAATAATAGTTATGTGTGGTATTCAATCTGTCACTATATAAAGTTAAATATTGCGCTTATTTCAGCGTTTGCTGAAGGTGTAAGCTTGTAGCTCTATGATTGCCTTTACAGCTCACTCAAGCACTCACCATAGCTTCCAGTAACACCAACTCTGAACAATTCGTTTTTGTTTACAATTTAGGCGTTGTGATATATAGCAACTCCTGAACAATAGTAACGACATGTTTATGATCCTCCGTATACAAATCAGCCTTGATCAAAGATCTCTCATTGCCAATCCTCTTCATCCTCACAACATACAGAAACCACTGATCAATATCAAAATCATCTTCATGGAAATACACATTGTGGTCAATGGAGGCTTCAAATTGGGGCATAACTTTCACATTCATATGCGGCAAGAGCAATTCAGTACCTGTCCAATCACTCAATGCAGCAAGTGCTGCATATTTATATTCTGGTGTCATATTTACAACCTCTTGGTGAAACTGTGAGTCGTCTTTAAGGCCCCATCTCAAATGATACGCATAGCTATCTTTATCCTTTGGCTCGTTGTAAAGTCTTTGACTTATGAGCAAAGGCAATACGGAGCTTGTCAGTGTATTGTCCTTGGTGGCTTGCGTCGATATTGTCTTTACCGGTGAAACACTATAATCCAATTGTGTGCTATTCTTGTGACCAGTTTTCAAAGTTGAGTTTTTGGTAGTTAAGGATACAACTGCTGAGAAGACAACAATGTTGTTCTGCAATGCAAGGACGTTTCTTGTAGCAAATGACTTCCCAGTGGATACGTCATCAATCTTCCAAACAAGTGGACTCTCTTCATCCACAGCTTTCAAGAAATACGAATGGAGTGAGTTTGGAGTGTATCCTGGAGGGGCAGATCTCATGGCCACAACCACACATTGCGCTGCAATGTTTCCTCCATATACTCCTCTAGATTCCTTCCTGGGTTTTTTCAATGGTGCAACGCCACGAAATGTGTGTTTGTCTATTTCAACAACATCAAACATGTGCTTTGGATCCAACGGTTGTGGTACTTTTTTCGTTTTGACATTTGACATGATTGAGATCAGTTGTAGCTGGCTTGATCTGATGAAAGGGGGGGGTTGCCAATTCGTAGTCGCAATATGCTCATGTGGTTGTCGTCTTTGCTTCAATATTCTCGAGTCAATATCTCTCTATATCCGCTTGCGGGGTCTCCTGCCACAAAATTGGAGCTGCTAACGCTACCTGGAACACGGCAGTCAAACACGAGAAAGATGCTCGAATGCTCTACTTGTTTCAATGCTATCCATGGTTTGTTTCCTTCCACCGTTCTTAGAGGATTCTCTAGCAGTAAAACAAAGCGTATTGAACTAGGTTGCAGAGGGGAATTCTTTGTATACTATGGAATCGCATAAACGAAAATGTGCCACAATAGTAAAGACCGAAACTTCTCTCAAACTACATACTACCATCATCTATATCGTCAATTGGTGGTGGTTTTTTTCGAACTGTTTTGGATCGACTTGGCGAAGTAGGTTGAGATAATGCGACAGTAGGTTCCGCCGATAGCAATGTGCTTAAATCGTCATTCTTGTCATCACTGCCATTAGTTCCAGCTCCAAATACCAACCCAGGGTCCTTCGACTCGTGGGCGGTGTCATTGGCAAAAGTACCCACTTGTTCCACACTTGGCGAGTTGGGCATGTTTTGTAACGACTGAGCAAATGCAGTCGATGATGCCAATTGAGCAGCAGTAACACCACTGTTTGATTTAGAATGTCTCTTGGGAGTATGTGTTTCGGAATTGCTTCTTCCAACGATAGCTGAAACCAATGGTGGCTCGTTCATATATTCAGCACGAGCGAAATTGAATGATGGTGACCGGATTCTTGGTGGTGAAGACGAACTTTTTGGGGGCTGTGCGAGAACAGACAGTGCTGTTACTGGAGCCGTGGATACTGCGACTGGTGTTGTATTTCCTGCACGCGCACTGGCAACTGCGGTTCTGTTTCCACTTCCACTTCCATTTCCATTTCCATTGCCATTGTGATTATTAATAGCACTCTTATCTTTCCCCGATGATGACACACTTAAGGACTTGCGACCTCTCCTATTCGAAATCATTTCTGGTGGATGATAGGTTTCCACTGATGTGGATCCAATCACAGGAGATGTGACTGCCAGCGACGTTGTCTTCACAGATGCCACAGTAGCATCATTTCCACGACTAGAATGTTCTTTGTAGTCGTCTTTAAAGTACCATTTCCCAATTCTCTTTAGTAAGCCATTGCTAGCTGCACTATTACCATCAGCGGTAGCAGCAGCGTTGGGAGGACCCCTACTTGAGGCTCTTGTGTTGTTTGTTGTTCCGGTTGTGGGAAACTCATTCAACAGGGGTGAGCTGGACTTGTTTTTGATCTTTTTCGTAAAATCATTAAACGTCGATCCCATTCTACGTAACGATTTTTTCGAATTGGACTTGAAATCAGACTCCGATAATTGAACCGATGCTTCATCAATCGTGTTACTTTCCGAAGTAAAGTCGTCTTGGGAAACGGCATCATCGGTTTTTACCAGCTCCTTATCCTCATCTGAACCGTGTTTCCAAATACCACCACGATATAGCTCATGTTCGGTTTTGAAAAACTCGATATCATCCCAATATGGCATAACCAAGCTTTCCTTTACAGCTTCCTTAAACTTCTTTTCAATTGAGCTGGTGATGAATGAGTAGTTTAAAGACTTTGAGCTTAATATCGGCTCAATTTGGAAATTCAAAGTTGGTTCAACTTCATAACAATACCAAAATCGATTGCTTGGTGGGGGTTTCAATTTGATCAACATTGGGCCCTCGAGGTTGACCAAGGAGATTTTCAACACCAAGTCAACTTCCCTTGAAGTAAATTTGGTGCCAAAAGTAAGGTCCAACTTGGTGGCAATTGTGATTGACAATCCTCCATTGTATGATACATGAGCACCAATGACTAAAGTACCATCCGGGTTGATCTCCTTCAAACTAGGGTATGTGAAAAAAGGAGCTGAGCTACCTGGTTGAATATCGGTTATTTGAAATTCATCAAAGAATCCAGGCTTTTTGATTTTGTTCAATTTCTTGCTAAGTTTGGTATAGATGTAGTTTTCAAAAAACTTGGTATTCTTGATAGCCAAAAACCATCTTCCTATCAATGCATTCATCCATTTGGTTTGCAAGTGTCCTTCAGAACTATACAATGCTTGTATTAAGTTGATCATTTCCTTTGTGGAAAAGTGTAACGTTCGAGCATGCGTTTGTGGACTTAGGCTTGCAGGTATCGATGATGAGGTATTTGAAGACTCTAACTTGGTTCCTCGAATCAAGGCAAAATACCAATCTTCCTTGTCACTGTTTGTGTCACAATAGATGAAGAAGCTTCCGCTTGGTGCTTTGTTAGACAGTTGATTCAAATCGGACAACTTGTTCACATTAATCAAAGCTATTGCTGTGTATTTGGTAAACAACAGCGGCTCAGGTAAATTTCGGGGCCAAATACTGACAAAGTAATTTCCCAAAACAATGACATGCTTAACATCCTTGACTGTTTGGTCTTTATATAAAAACAAGTTGCCGTGTTTTAGTACTCCGAAGTAACGGTGCTTTTTCAATGACTGTCTAATTTGATTTGGAGGTTGTTGAGTAGAGGATGCAGGAGGTGGAGGGTGAAGCAGTTGCTGAGTGGTGGTAGCGCTGCTGCCGACTCCCGTGGTGGTATTGGTGTGTTGTGAACTGATAGATGCAGCGTCAGTTATCGAAACATCATCTCTCTCGTCATATGCGTCTGAGTCAGGCTCTTCTGCCACTTGATCCTGTTTTCGTCTCTGTTGCTGTTGCTGCTGCTGCTGCTGCTGCTGCTGCTCTCGATTAACCAATTTGTACAAGGAGGATATGGCTGATCTATTTTCTGGGGACTCCGTTATTGAGGTGGTATTGCGATTGATTTCATCGGTGCTTTCAATATACTCATTGGTGACAAATAGCCACCCATTTTTAAAGCTCTCCAATCCTGATTGGTGTTTTTCTTCAATCTCTCCTGCCTTGATTGGAGTCTCCTCAATTTCTGGTTCGTCAGAGACATTGCGGAGGACGTATTGAAAGACGAAGGCAATTAGCAAGAAAGGGCTAATGAACCCAATAGCGAAAGTAAATAGAAAAGATATTAGTCCCATTGGTGCATGCACTGTGTGTTTGTATACTCTACTGGGTTCAAGGAGTATATCCGTTTGTCAAATTGCTATCCATCAAAATGTGGATGCGATTGACGTGTTTTGTTGCCAATAAAAAGTATTGTCGCGACAATTTGATGCTGTCGTGAAATCTCAAACTGTGTCATTACAAAGTTGAGAAATACACAACCATCGAATACAGCATTCATTCGATATCAATGTGGTCGTCCTTTTGGTTGTGGTCGAGACGATCTTGTTGGAGGAGGAATGGGAGTATCCACTGTGCAAAGTACGTGGCTCTGAATGGAGTGCATAAATACCCCCGCCCCCCAGCTAGGTTTGATGTTGTCCGTGCTGGTGAACATTATAAATCTCAGTCTGATTGCAAAGTAAAGGTACTCTAGTAAAGAGTAGCCATTATGTACGAAGCTTAAAGGAGGGAAACGGATACAAACAAACTGTACATACAACGGTAAAGTTAGAATATGGATAATTGCATACAAAGTCTCAACCTGGCCAGAAAAAGTAACCGAAATACGGAAAATACGACAGGATTTGTACAATCTGTACGACAAAACCAGAGATTTAGCCAATAATTATAATAACCGGCTATTTGCTGGCAACTGTTTTCCCGTAAACACTCTTTTTTGTGCAATGGGTCTTGCTTACTGCCCTTGCCAAATTTACCGGGTAGTACAAAGGGTCCAAACAGTATAAATATGAACGCAATCGTAAAAACGCCGCTTTTGCTTTATTTTCCTGCTTCTTTTGTTGTTGTTTTATGCCCGATAGAGCATATTGTTTCCAATAACGGTAATTTCAAAAGAGGGCCCCGCCTGCACAAGACTTGTTGGCCAGCAAAATAATTAAGTGAGCATCATTTTATTAAGAAGCTCAACAGTGGGGCAATATTAGTCTATACACGGTTTGGTTTGATTCGATACGATGGCTTTACCTTTTTCTGACCTTAACATAGGCTAATGATGTTAGGTGCTGGAAGCCGGTTACCATTCACACGACGACGTAACTTTGAGTTACAACGTTATGTCTCAGTTTACATTTGCAGACAATGCCACTGGTTGGAAAGTAAATAAAAATCTGGTATTGTTGCAGTACGTTAACAAGGGTTACAAAGATCAAAGAGGGACCAAAGAACCAAATTGTCACAGTAAAAGTTTGGCTTGGCCAGTGTAAACCTGTAAATAGAGAGAATAATCGTACAATTATATGGGTAACACAATGCTGCACTAAGCAACTACATCTATACAAACAGTAACTAACATAAAGACGTCCCCTTTTAAGCAGTATTGTGTTATTGTACTTTGTATACTAACAGGATGTCACAAATGGGAATTAGGAGAAGAGGTGGTAAGAAAATAGGAGTCTTTTTTCGGTTGGAAACGTATTCGGAACCGAAAATTGACAAACATTTACAAAATACAAAATATCTGGAAAATAGGAAAACTTTTTGACACATATTCTGGAAAAAAGGACTGAGATTGAAAATCGGTGCTCCTTTTCAAAGTCATGCATTATCAAACTGTTTAGTGATGCACAAGCGATTTCAAGATACTGAGCTGTACCCATTCCAACTTGTCGAAAAACGTCAAGTGCGCGCAGGGAAAAGTGTCACCTCGATGCAGTAAATCTGCTATATGTAACTTCCAAAACAGTGTCTCATATGGAAACAATACACTTGATTTTAAATTCTTGGACCAGCAGTCACAAACTAAGAGAATTACTAGAAGTAAGAGAACGGAAAGAAGACCATCAATTAAAACCCATCACATCACAAACGCACAGAGATATATATATATACTCATGCAAAAGCAAAACGTAAATCCATATTCTCTTGAATTTCCTTGTTGTCATGTGCCAAACTGTAAATGAAAAAAAAAAAAAGCTACATCCAATAACATGCATTGAATATGTAATAAATTAGGGATTTTCTTGCAGAAGCAGAAAAAGTAGGTTTTCCAAATGTTAGTGTATTTGTGTATGAAAAAAAAAAAAAAAAAATTTTTCACCAGTCTAAAAGTGAAACCACTCACACTGAACGGGATACAAAAGCGTGATATGTACAAGAAAGTGGCAAAACTACAAAATGGAATATGGCAAAATTCCCAAACGCCCAAACGCCAAACGGCCAAACGCCAAACGCCAAACGCCATTATCGTTATATAGAAAACAAAGGGTTGAAGGCAAACACACAAAAGTATGTGTGCACAATTAGTAAGACATTGCACTAGACTTTAAAGATTGTGTCCCACTTATTCAGAAAACTAAAACAAAAATGAAGATTATATTGCACCTACTATACAAATTTCTTAAAATAAAAGCGTATACAAAACAGAACTAAATAAAAAACAATTACAAGTGAAAAACTTTTCCTGATCAACCAAAGTTTTGAAATAAATAGAGCCCATCACCGTCTTGTGATAGCACACAACACAACAACAACAACAACAACAGTCGAGTCAATTGAATTGAACCAAAACGAAGCAGCCCACTGTTGTCCTGAGATTCATCCTCCCCTCCCCCCTTCAAAACTTCAAGAAAAAAATAAAAAGAAATTTTTGAAATGAAAAATTTTTCAGTGCTAAAAGTCTCCTTAACTTATTGTTCTTCAACTTTGTGTAGCAAAAGAGATTTATGTTTTTTTTTTTTTTTTTCATTTCTTTTTGTTATTTGTTTTCTTTTTCAACCTCCGAATAAAACTTCCCCATTTGTACACACACACAAACACACACACCCCCGGGAAAACTTGCACCTGCGCCAATATCCTTTCTCTTGTTTAAAGGTAGAAATCATTAATCATAAAGTTTCCAGTAGACACCATCTCACTAGTAGCTGTGTACAAACTGTGTTGTTTCAATGCATTGGATACATCTCCACCATTGAAGCTAAACCCATTTTGACAACCTCCGTTGTAAGTAGCATTGTTGCGTAAGCGCCAGTAATTGAAGTTGATTTTAGGTTTTAGTTGCCAATTGAACGACGATGTAGGGGTGGTGGTGGTGGTGGTAGTGGTAGCGTTATTCTTTGCATCATCTGCAGAGTACAAGGATGAGGTAGTTGTAGATGGAGATGAAATTGGGGAAACTGTCTGTGAATGAGGGTCCTCTTGATCTTCATCGTCACTGAGTGCCATAAGGCTGGACAAAGTTGCGGTTGATGTGCTTGACGAGCTGGTTGGGGGTACGCTCTTTGGTGAATGGCCACCACTTAATTCGTTTTCTCTCTCCTCTTCCTCGTCGCCATAAGTGAGGTAATCTTCAACCGAATACTCCTTCTTTGGCGAACCGAAATTAACACTCCTGAAAAATGGCACCGATGGAGAAGAAGTTGATGCACTATTGCTCTGCAGAGTGTGTGATGAGTGTGGTGGTGGTGGTGGTGGTCGCAGTAGAGAATCGCAAACTCTTGAATTGTTCAACAAGGCAAAGGAATCCTTGTATTGGTTCTGAAGTTTGTTTCTGTAGTATCTCCTTATATTGTCATTCAAAATTTCGGTAAAATTGACCGATGCAATTCCAATTGGCTCCTCTTCATCTTCCTCAATGTCGCTCCCTTCTTCCTCCTCCTCCTCCTCCTCCTCGTGCTCTTCTTTGCTGGGTTCATATGCATAACGTGGATGTGGTTGCGGAAGTTGTGACTGCTGTAGCTGTTGCTGTGACTGTTGTTCTTGAACTTGTGACTGTAGTTTTGCCTCTTCCGATGATGATTCTATAACCAGTAAGAAATCATTATTTGTGCTCGTCAACGAAAGTAATTTTTCAACTGGGTCAATCTTGTCCTTACTATGCAAGGCTTCCTCTTCTTCGATATATGATCTCTTTCTTCTCTTTGTAGTGTGTAATTTATGTGAATTCTGATCACCAGGCCTCTTATTATGCATACGTGGAGTAGTATTGGTGTTAGTTTGGGGTACTAAAAAGGAGCAATTGTTAGTTGATGATGCTTTAGCAGTTAAAGATCTGATGCGATTAGACTTACGAATAGGTTGCTGTTGTTGCTGTTGTTGTGTGGCAGCGTAATTGTTGGTAGTCATTTGTAAAAAAGGAATGTGTGTATTTGAAAGTGAAAAATTTTGGTGATAAATGTTATATGCCTTTTTTTTGTTATGAATATCGTCTAATCTGAAAAAAAAAAAAAAATAATTAAAATTTGAAGAAACTGTAGCTTGTATATGAGTGTGAGATAGCTCTAGGAATCTGTTATTGATGAAGTGAAAAAATGCAAGTGTACTATCAGTAGTATAAGTATATATGTAAGAAAGTAATAACCAGTATTGCTTATAGATGTAGGAAAAGTAGAAGGTAGAAATTTAGAAGGAGAAAGAAGGGGAAATTCAAGTACAATATATATGCCACTATGTATATATACAAATACTTGTGTAATAAGAAGAAGAAAATAAAAAAAGTAAAAATAAAAAAAAAAAATAAAAAAAAAAATTAAAAAAAAAAATTTTTCTTCTTCTTCTTTTTCTTCCTCTGCAGCCTGAGTTTGTGTAGCAGCAATTCAATCATACACAATAATAAAGCAGTACTCTAGTACTACTACTATGCAACTAACAGGTGTGTATTGAGCTTTAACACATTGTACATTTACGTTCTAATTGTGTAATAATTACACTTTAGTACACATGTACACTACCTTTCCACTTCTACATAGGAACAACAATCCTAAGACAACAACAAACCACTTGACTCACTCCACAAACAACAACAACAACATCAACAAACAGAACAACTGCTTCATATACAGAGACCTCAACAAGTAACCGTCATCTTTCACAGAGAATACTCGACAGTTTCTCATGTAGATCCCTGTCCATTTTTCAGGATTTGCAACTTTAAGAGATTACTCTATGTAATGTGTATAGACCACCTGATCCAATAGCAATTCAACAAGAGTAAGAACAAGTAAGGAGAGAAGAACGTCGAAGCTTTGCTGAGTGAAAGGGGGTGTAAAGATCTCATATGCCTCTCGCCAATCTCTCAACTACACTTTTTCCACCATATTCTATTATACTGCATCATTGCTCCAATCTTTTCTACTGGTTTCTATACAAAAAAAAAAAAAAAGATTCACATCCCCTACCTTCTAAACACTTAGATCCGGCCCTCTTTTTTCCCTGCCTTTCCGCCTTTTTTCCTCACAGACTTCATCATCAATTCAATTACGATCCAGACTGACAAATGACAATTTCGGGGAAACCAAACAAGAAGGTGAAAGATTGGGGAAGAATTTTTGTCTTTCTTTTTTTTTTTTTTTAACCTCTTTTGCTCACTATGAAGTCACTTGCACGAGAAATCTCACCTCTCCTGTTGTTACAACTAGAGGAATAGGCGGGTGTGTGTGTGGGAGGGGTGGAACAAGGGAAGTGCACGGTGTACTCATGGACCAGGTGAATACACCTTCTCCACCTTCAACAATCAGATAAAGATGGTAAGATTAGGAGAGAAAAAACAATAGGAAATGCAACGGAGAAATAAGAAAAAGAAACGTGATATATATATTTGGAACAATAAAAAAAAATAAAAAAATAAAAAAAAAACAGCAAAGATAAATGCGCTACCACCCACTTTTTGGTTATCTTTTCCCCTCTACTGATTTACGTTTGCTTTCCTATTGCTATCATATGATGGATCTCGAAGTGTTGTCTTTTTGCATATCCAATTACCTCTAGAAGAAAAATGTGACAGAATGAGTATTTTTTTTCACTCACATTCTGGCTTCAAGGTTTTTTAAGTTCGGAGTTTTTGATGCGCTCTTATGGGACGGAAAAATGCCACAAGAGAGAAAATCCCAAGACCTCAACAATTTGCTCCAATGTTTTACTCTTCAGCTTCGATGCATTAACATTCCTCTATTATTTACCATGGCGCTTACACAACTCGGGCTGTACGTTCAGTAAGCAGTAGACAATGTCAATGGAAAGTTCAACTCCTCAAAAAGTGAACAAAGAAATGCAACAACGTGCCTCCACAAAAACTGGTAGCTCAAATATGAAATTTAATCCATTGCACATGGTACGTACAATCTATTGTATGCAAATTTGTTCTTTTTCTTCTCTGTCTCTCACCAACTTAGTAGTTATCAATTAAAGAACGTTTTATTCTGCAATACAATAAGAGCAATAGCATTCTTGGTATTAACACTTTTACTCACATGTTTACACACTGTCTCCATACTTTGTAAAATTTCAAAATTATGATTGCGCTGATGTTATAATTCACCCTCACAGCTTCTTCTGTTTAGCCCCAATTGCACCGCGTCCCCCTTTCCCTTCTTCTCGATACACTCTTTTGATACTCAAAACGAGAGAAAACCCAGAGGTTGTATCCATGTCGAGGGTTGCAGTCTCTTCTCTTTCTCTTTTAAACTTTAAACTTCTTGCAATCTCTTGCAGAAAGATAAAACAGGATTGCAAAAATTACGAGAATGCAGAAAAGAGAAACCTTAAAGTGCAGTTACCTTATATGTGTGGCGGGGATAATAAGGCTGGGACATGTTACATTTGGTATACTTGATTACTTTGATTTACACTGCGTTTTACCTCCTCCTTGTTTCATCCCTCTCCTTCCTCTTTCCACATCTTTCTCCTTTCTCCTTTCTCCTTAGTTCCTTCTCCTCTTTCATATTTCAAAAACTCCCAATTGTTGTTCCATTTTATTTGTCTCTCTCTACACACTATAGCTTTACGCACTTTACGCACTTCAACGCCTCCTTCTTTTTAGTTTTATTTTTGCTATCTCTTCCTTCCATAGAGTGAGGCGCTTTATTACTTTGAAGTTGAAGTTCAATTGAAAGATAAAACACAACCGCTACACAATACATTGACTTGATTCTTCCGTTTACCACTTTGTTGTCAATGTTCTTTTCTCTTCTTTTCTGTTTCACGAAATAGCCCACGTTGTAATGAAGTACATGGTCTATGTTTTTGGTATAAACTTCCTCAAGTGGGTGAAGAAAGGGAGATACAAAAACAGAAAAGTAAAAGAGATTCATCCTATTGCTCATTGTGTAGCTCTACTTGTTTTCTACCAAGTGAGTCAGATTGTCGTGTCTAGTTTCTACCAGTGTCGAATTATTTATTATCTATAACGCCTCATTTTATCATCACTATAGAGCTTGCCAGTGAATCAGGGGAGGGGAGCACGGATATCTACCAGTGATTACAAACAAAGTCTTCCGTATACTAATTGTGTTGTTGTCCTTGATGTTCCATGTAGACTCCACCTTTGTGTCTTGTCTTTGTTCGCTGTTTCGGAATTATACAGAGCTTTGAGTAATGTTGCACCTCAGAATGGAGGAGATAAAGCGACACAATCTCTCTTCCTCAGCACAACACGTTGCAGTTTATGATGTAATACAGGACTTGGTAGGATTGAAGTGTAGTAGTTTCGCCTCTTACAGGTAGTGCCAACAGATTCGAAAAGAGAGGAAGGCACAGAAAACTCCGGAAATGTGAAGTTCGTAATCTTTTCTCGGAAAACACGTGCATTCATTCGATTTTCACCAAATACGTCATACATTTACTTTTTTGATCTAACAACGTGGTACTTTACAACTTGCTTACTACACTAAGCTTCATTTTCCATGGCTTGCTTGATAACGCCGATTATCGCACTACTTTGAATCTTGTCATTACCCCCCTTCGATATCCCATACTCCACCTCACTCAACCCTTTCAAATATTCAATTCTCGTTTTTGGTTTAACTTTGTAGTCATTGAGTATTTCAATAAACCCAGTGATCAAATCAATCAAAGCTAAACCCTTGTCAACTTTGTATCTGTTCAATGTCAAATAAGCAGTGGTCCAATCCTGCTTCAATACCGAATCCAAAACAGCTTCAATATCCTGGGGATGCGGAGCTCCAACACAGTTGTAAATCATTTCAATATCAATCGTTTCATCTTCTTCACACGCAGCTTTACATGCTTGAAGCACATTCAAACTTCGTCTCATATCTCCTTGTGACAAGTTTAGCAACGTATTCAATGCATCTGGCGTGATATTCACCTTCTCTTTGATTATGACGTTATCAATCCTACTACGTATTGCCTCTTCGTCAATGGGGTGGAACCTGAATCTGGTACACCTCGAAATCAAGGCTGGATTCAACTTGTGTGCGTAATTGGCCAATATACAAAACCGACAATTTTTCGTATACTTTTCAATAATTCTTCGTAAGGAGTTTTGAGCAACGCTAGTCATGGCATCAGCCTCATCCAAAATAATCAATTTAAACTGGGGCGACGAAGAACTAGCGAAAATCTGTCTTGTTGACGCAAAACTCTTGATTTGGTTACGAACAACATCAATACCTCGATCGTCAGAGGCATTGAGTTCCAAAACCATGTTTTTGTAGTTGGGTCCATAGATTTCACGCGCCAAGGCAATAATTGTTGATGTCTTACCGGTACCTGGAGGTCCATAGAATAGCAAGTGTGGCAATTTGCCCGTCTCGACAAATCTACGTATGGTGTTGACGATATCTTGTTGGCCGTACACTTCAGTAAGGTTCTCTGGACGGTATTTTTCAACCCTTGGAAAGACATGAGTTAGTATTGGCACGTCATTGAAAAAATAAGACCCTCTTCATCTTTACATACCATGGTAGGTTTTCCCTATACTTTTCAGTCATGTCTTTGATCTTGGATATAACTGATTCTGACGCGTATAATTTTCATCATCATTGGAAAATACTTTTTTTTTTTTTTTTCCCCCGCCCCTCCCCCACTCCGCTTTATGGCGTCTCTCTAATATGCTTGACTGTGCTCTATTATTTAATTTCTCTATATAACCTGCATGAAAAGAACTACCGATAGAAGCGCCCAATTAGCACCTAGTTTCAACCCCCAACTGTTCTTTGTAAACATCTTCCCAACATAATTACACGATGGCCATTGCGTAGATGTGTCTTCGTCCCAATAATAACTCAAAGCAATACTCTGGTTGTTGATAGGGCACTGAAATTGGAAATCAGCAGGACAATCACGCACAATGGCATGACATACATTGGCACAGGGCAATATTTCAAAATAATCTTCTGCCGGTTGGATCATATCCAGAATGAAATCGTTTCGCTGATTAGTACCATTGCGCGCTTTATAACCAGGGAAATTCGTGGCTGCACACCGCGGGATGGAAACGGCACATAACCAATCTTTATAACTATCGGCACAATCGTCACACGTCTTGACATTCGAATAAACTGATTCTGGATTAGTATCACATGCAACTTGCTGCAACGCTTTGGAGAAATTCTGATACAAACTCTTGACATAATTATCATAAACCATCTTTGTCATATTCTTCACTGCG
Source organism: Lodderomyces theae (assembly GCF_024610275.1). NCBI lineage: Eukaryota > Fungi > Ascomycota > Pichiomycetes > Serinales > Debaryomycetaceae > Lodderomyces > Lodderomyces theae. Next base: position 1,880 of record NW_026261417.1, on the reverse strand, counting down.
TCGGATTCATCAGTCCGATTACCCAATGCTGGTACACTATAAGCAACTCGATCACAAAACTCCAAATCATAAATCAACTCACACGCCAGACCCGCCATCGTTTCAAACTCAATTTGATGGTATATAGCCCCACCAAATGAAGTTCCGCTGAAATCAGCCACAATGTACCCAGTGTATTGAGTCAGCTCCTCCAAATTAGGCACGTAAAATTGCTGTTGAATTCCCCCATTTCTACTAGTGAATGAAGTCTCAATATTCCATGGGCCCATCATTGCGTGTCCCGACCGTATTGCACACCAACTCTTGCTCAACCCTTCGAAAATATCCTTATCCTTATATGGATACACATAAAGTGAATACTGCGATTTGGACGCATTCAATGTCCGCCAATCCCCGCCAAATTCCGTGAGATTCTCCGTGACTAATAATGCCAGTCTATCATCGGCATCTATAATCGAGCCAAATGTTCGATTATCCCATTGGAACACTAAATCGTTTTGCGAAACACCAATTTGGTACGTCCAGGTAGCTGTAAGATTGGTATTTTCGGGGGCACGTACAGCGATATATAAAACTCGCTCTTCATCATCACCGCTACTGCTTTTTGATGATGATGGTATTGTTGTGGCTGATGCTGCTGCTCCAGAAGTTGCCAACGACGTTCCTTCTGTGGTTGATGTGTTGGGATCGATCGGCAAATCCGCCAATGCTTGGAAATACCCATCCTCAAACAATTGCATTTGTCCAACTTCGTTATTTTGAAACATTGTCGAATTGAAGGAATAATACACTGCTAGACTTGTGTTGTCGATGCCAACATTATCCGGCTGAGTACAGATATTTCCCGACAAAAAGATTAAAAATTCATAGTATTCACCTAATCCAGTAGATGTATTCACATTGAAGGAGTAGTATTTGACCTCCAGCTGAAGAATGGTGTCTATAATAGGGGTGAACTCTTGTAATCCTTCCGAGGACGTCTTCCTTTTGTCACTTTGCGAATAGTGCTTTATCTGGGGTGGAGTTTCCGTGTGATTGATATGTAGGAGGTCTTGGAGGTAATGGTTGAACCCTATGCCGTCTTCAAACTCTTCATTGTTGAACTGGCTTAATACTCCCTTGAAGAATAAGAGCCCTAGTAGAAGGAAAAGCACAACCACTTTGTTCATTGATGCTGGCTAACAAATCAGGGCCTTGAACGACAGTTGAAATCTTTGTCTCATCGATATTGTGCAACTCTAACAAGTCAGAGAGAGAGTTTTTCGTAAAGTGGCACTGATGTCGCCAATTCTTTACCGTGTCGCAATCATTTTTTTGACATTTACGACAATGATCGTACGAGAATAATGAGGTGGTTGTGGATTGCCTGAGTTTCGGTTGGAGGCTATCTTGGCAATATGACTGGCATTGGGCTTGGCAGCCCGCTTGCTGTTGAGTGTGTGTGCAAGCCAACTGGTACAATATATTACTATATATATAAATATATATATTGGTGTAATCCCTTTTTTATTTGTATAAGATTTAATACATGTCAATTTTAACAATTATGAGAAGATTAGCATTGTCTAACGAATTGTATAGTTCTTATGTAAAAGATCTCCAGTGAGGATTGTGCTTTACGAAGAAGAGATTAACTTGTAATTTAAATGTAACGATTTTTGACAAAGAGCAAGTTATTCCAACATTTTTTTTTAAATCAGTCTGGGTTTCCCAATTTTCAAAACCTTTAGAACTCCATCAAACCACAAACGTTCCCTAAAACGGGTACGAGTACTTCGGCAATCAATATATCTTCATCTACAATACGTCCAACCAATTCGTCTTTGTCATTGTGACAAAGATAACTTTCACTCCAAAGTTCACCACACGTGACTCACACA
>NW_026261371.1:9698-69684 GCF_024610275.1 Lodderomyces theae | reverse complement strand
CTTGCAAAACCAATTCAGCTGGTAAGTCCGAAAGCTGCATTGCTTTGATGATTAGCGGATGCCATTCTGTTGCTACTTGCAAAGCTGTACGTTTAGGAAACAACTACCTACTGATTGTTTGTCGCGACATTACATGTCAAGTTGCAAAAAGGAAAAAGTGACATTCACCGGTCTATAAAAAGTATACGTAAGCTGCTAGCATTTCAATCTTCTTTGGAAGGCGAAGGAAGAAGGTTACGAGTCGAGGGTGGCAGTGTTGGTTCAATATGCTACATCAGTGGCCCAATCAGTGCGTCTAGAAGCTATAGCACCCTGAAATCTAGTTGTTCTGTAGAATTTGATACAAGGTTCTCAACATAGTTCACTAGTTCGCCCGTAGTTTTCTTTATTACCGCTCAACTACGCAAATTTCCACAACGTTTGTATATACTGCGCAAAAAATTGTGTCATGAACATTTCCGGTTAACACCGTGCGACGGAAAAACAATTTTTTTTTTACGCGGAATTAAGAAAATGTATTCAGAAAGAGAATGCTTGATGAGTAACCACCTTAAGCCCAGAGGAGTAGCCTCATGACCAAGACGATGAACAAAGTCTCACCGGACTATAACCTACTACACGATGTCAAAGATGGGAAACTTAGTGAAACAACATCCGATGCTTTTTTGATGGGAGGCGACAAAGACTTGCCACCTTTACTTCCTGACAGATCGCCATACTGCGTTGCTTTTGATGGACCAAACGATCCAAACCTTCCGCACAACTACTCAATTTTCAAGAAAATACTAATCACAACCGCAGTGGGACTCTCTACATTTACATTGGGTTTGGGTTCGGCAATGTTTGCATCGGCAATAGAGGACTTAAAGAGAATATACGATATCGGCACTTCTGTGGCTGCCCTAGGAACTTCATTGTTCATTATCGGGTTTGCTGCTGGTCCGGTTATATTTGGCCCGTCGTCGGAAGTTTTTGGCAGGAAACCTGTGATGGTTGTGTCGTCGTTTGCTTACGTTTGTTTCGAGTTTGGAACTGCTGCTGCTAAAGATTTGCAAACAATCATGATTTGTCGGTTTTTTGCTGGATTTTTGGGGAGTGCGCCTGTGGTTGTACTGGCAGCGATTATGGTTGATATCACCAAAGCCAAGGCAAGAGGAATCGGAATGGCGTGTTTTGGAAGCCTCTTGTTTGGATCGGTGATGATCGGTCCCATACTTGCTGGGTTCATTGTCAAGAACCAAAATCTAGGCTGGAGGTGGGTTTCGTACATCTCGGGTATTTCTGGAAGTGTAGCGTTGGTTTTCAACGTATTTACACTCGATGAAACACACCACCCTGTTTTGCTTGCGAGAAAAGCGGAACTTCTTCGAAGACAAACAAGCAATTGGGGAATCTACGCATTGCATGAAGAAGTATCCTTGGACATGAAAAATATCGTCGTCAATAGAATTTTCAAACCTATCATATTGCTTTTCACTGAGCCTATTGTCTTTCTCATCAGCCTATACAATTCATTCATCTATGGCATACTTTACTCCTTCTTGACTGTTATTCCACTAATATTTGAAGGTAGGTATGGCTGGTCGCGTGGCGTTGGAGAACTACCGTACTTGTCAATGTTGCTCGGAGTGCTTTCGGGAACACTAATCAATATTCTCTACGAGATCCAAAACAACAACAAGTTAGAGCAAACGGGTACAAAACCGGCTCCTGAGATGAGATTGCCACCGGTAAAGATTGGTGCAGTTACATTTGTCATTGGTATCTTCTGGCTAGGGTGGACAGGCGATTATCCTCAACACGTACATTGGATTGTTCCAGTCATTGGTGCATTCTTTATTGGCAATGGTTTGATGTTGATCTTCTTGCCTACAATGACATACTTGATAGATTGCTATCTTCCTGTGGCTGCAACTGCATTGGCGGGTCTAACATTCATCAGATCCGGATTTGGTGCTGCCTTCCCTCTTTTTACACAGCAAATGTTCTCGAACTTGACTATAAAATGGGCATCCACCTTGTTGGGGTGTTTGGGAGTATTGATAATTCCAGTGCCATTCTTCTTTGGCAAGTATGGAGCTTATGTAAGGAGCAAGTCAAAGCATGCATTGCATTAGAATTTTTTTTATAGAGGAATTCCGTAATAAGTTACTCAGTCCTGTTATTTATTGTTGCAAAAATTGCGCTTTTTGTGTCACCTGTGGCGAGCAATTATAAGTTTGATTGCTGCACCACAGTTCTTTTTTATTTATTTATTTTTTTTTTTTTTTTTGCATTATAAAAAGGTACCTCCTTGCCCTCACATTCTGCATCTCTCATCCTCTTCACCAATTAAACATGCCAGCTACATTAAAACCAAGTACAAAAGTGTTCAAGTTAAACAACGGAGTGGAAATTCCTGCTGTTGGGTTGGGAACATGGAGATCTGTTGATAAAGATTCCGGTTATAAAGCTGTCGAGTTTGCGTTAAAACATGGCTACAGACACATTGATGACGCCAAGCTCTACGAAAACGAAGAGCAAGTGGGAAAAGCCATTAGACAATCTGGAGTCCCAAGAAAGGAAATTTTCGTCACTACCAAATTGTGGAACACCGACCATAAAAATGTTGAGGCGGCATTGGATGAATCATTGAAAAAATTGGGTCTTGATTATGTGGACTTGTACTTGATTCATTGGCCCCAAAATACTGATCAAGAGGTGGATGATCCATCGAAGTATGAAGATTATGTTGAAACTTGGAAGCAATTGCAAAAGATCTACAAAGAAGGCAAAAAGGTTAGAGCCATTGGGGTTGCCAATTTCACAGTCAACAAATTGGAAAAGTTGTTAAATGCAGATGGAGTTGACGTTGTACCAGCAATCAACCAAGTGGAGACACATCCACTTCTCAATCACGAAAAATTGATTGACTATTTGAAGACCAAGAACATCGTCTTGACAGCTTATTCACCTTTTGGCTCAGACAAGAGCCCAATTTTGGACAACAAAACTGTCAAAGAAATTGCTGAAAAGAATGGCGTCGATCCAGGACAACTTATTGTCTCGTGGTTAGTTCAAAGAGGTGTAGTTGTCATTCCAAAGTCAGTCACTGAAACGAGGATCTTGTCAAACTTTGAGACATTCACCTTGCCACAAGAGGACTTTGAAGCATTAAACAAGTTGGAGTCAAAGGAAGGCACAAAGAGGTTCAATGACACTCCTTTCAACAATTTTGATGAGTAAATAGCAATACAAGCTTAAACTTGACTAAAAAGTAGAATATCTCTCCATTCGGTAGCTAGAGCACCAGATCCCGTAAGGCAACTTTCCAACGCCTAGTAATGTCGCTACCAACTGCCACCAAACATAAGTGTTGGTTACCTAGTTCGGAAGGTGGAATAGAAGCGTGTTACGCGTCGGTCGGAATGGGACCTGTGCTGCAAGAGAGTACTCTATAAGTACTTGAATCAGCACAATTTTATATAGTTTGTTACTTAGTTTGAAATGCAAGTTATTCTTCACATAAAATTTGTTAATAAAGTTCTTGACTTAAAAAATGTATGTTTTTATTACACCAGCTCATGATATTTGCAAAAAACTAATAACTGTACCAACGACACAACATGACCATCCCCCCTATAACTTTTCAGTCAACTCTGGCACAACTGTTTCAAGGTCCCCGACAAGTCCGATATCGGCAACATTGAAAATTGGTGCTTCAGCATCCTTGTTAATCGCAACAATCACTTTTGCATCTTTCATCCCCGCCAAATGCTGAATGGCACCGGAGATTCCAATTGCAAAGTACAAATCGGGTGCAACAATCTTACCAGTTTGACCAACTTGTAAGGAATTGTCACAGAAACCCGAATCCACAGCCGCCCTCGAAGCACCAATTGCTGCATTCAATTTCTTGGCCAACGGATCAATCAATGCGTCAAACGTCTCCTTACTCTTCAAACCACGACCTCCAGCAACGACTCGCGTGGCAGACCCCAATTCTGGTCTTTCAGATGTTACCAATTCTTCAGATACAAATTCGGCACTGGTTCCTGATTCCAGCTGTGCGGTAACTTCTTCTATTGTTGTTGCATCTTGCTCCTTTGCTGGTGGGAACGCTGATGCTCTAACTGACGCAAGTATCACATCATCCTTGGACTTGACAGTAGCCAAAGCATTACCTGCATAGATGGGACGTACAAATGTCTTGCTATCAACAACTTTGGTAATGTCGCTCAATGGTTGCACGTCTAACAAAGCTCCCAATCTAGGTAAAATTGACTTTCCAGTGGATGAGCCGGAAATGAAAAAGTGGGTATACTTTCCAGGAATCAACTGCTTCAACAAGGGACTCACCTTTTCCGACAAGTAGTGTTCGTATGTGTCACCCGTTTTAAGGACTTTGGTGACACCTTCTATTTTGGCTGCCCCATCAGCTATGCTGGGGTCGACAACCAAAGCCGTTATCGGCTCACCAAGCTGAGCCGCAGCAGACACTGTGGAAAACGATGCAGGGTTGATCTGACCTTTGGAACCTTCGATCAAGACCAAGCTATCCCTCAATGGTCTAGTGATTGTGAAGAATCTCTTGAATATCATTTGCCAGTGATGGAGTTGAATGGAAAATGCAATTTTTTTTATTTCAATTATTTTTTTCTTTTCCAACCTCAAAATTTGTTTCAGTCTACAAGAACAGTCTGGGTAGACAGAAACTTCGCTTGAGGGATGCTCTCGAACAGCGAGAGAGATGTAAAAGCCTTAGAGCTACAAACTGACACTTTATAATCTCTCACTCTTTGAACGACGTGTATTGGAGAAAGAACAATGTAGAGATACAATGTTAACACGAGTTGATATGATTGGATAGATGGTACAATACACGTACTGACGAGTTGGGACAGAAAAAGACTCAAAGGACTGCTACATTCGCCCACGGCGACAGGTCTCCTCTTTATGCTTGCACTTCTTCTCCTCATTCACCCTTTTTTTTTTTTCGATTTCGCACTTTCAAAAAGTTAATCTACTTTCCGCCGTATCAACAATGAGTTCAAGACGAATAGCTAGCCCATCACCCAGCTTACGGCCCATTTCAAACAAGCGGGTCATCAACTCGGAAAGGCTGCAACTAATCCAATCAGAGGCAAACAAGTACACGGACGACTCCTCGAGCTCAGAGACAAATTCCATAAACTATAAACAGTATGCCCCCGCATCCACACTAAATTTAGAGCAGCTAGAATGGAGTGACATCCTTCCATATTATTTACCATTCTTGTCCTGGATTGGAAAGTACAACCTCAGGTACTTTATTGGTGACTTTATTGGCGGACTAACGTTGGTATTTTTCCAACTTCCGTTATCGTTGTCATACGCTACAACGTTGGCGCACGTGCCTGTGATCTCAGGATTATACTCATTGGCCATTGCTCCTCTTATCTACTTGATATTTGGAAGTGTTCCACAAATGGTTGTTGGACCTGAGGCCCCCATCTCGTTGGTTGTCGGACAAGCAATCGAGCCCCTTCTTCATCACATGAAAAAGAAGCACTTAGATCCTTTGGACTACGTCTCAGTGATTACATTCCTCAGTGGAGCCAGCTTATTGGGATTTGGTATTGGACGATTGGGATTTCTAGACAATGTTTTGAGCGGATCGCTCTTGAAAGGCTTCATTGCTGGTGTGGGTGTTGTAATGAATATAAATTCGCTAATCATCATTTTGGGATTGGAAAAGTTGATGAAGAAGATTGCTGATGATGCTACTCAAATGGACATCCATTCCCCATTTGACAAGGTGGTCTTTTTGACAAAAAATTGGAGCCATTTCAACCCATTAAGCGCAAAAATTGGCGCGGTTGGGTTTTTGATAATTATCGTTTGCAGAATTCTTAAGAAAAGAACCAAAAATTCACTTGTGGCTCTTTTCCCAGAAATCATGATAGTGGTCAGCGGTGCAACTATCCTTTGTCAATATTTCAGGTGGGATCTCAATGGAGTTGACGTTATTGGAAAAGTCAAAGATAATAGATCACTTACGCTATACAATCCACTTAGACTGTGGAAACTTATAAAGCAATTGGGAACATCTGGATTTCTCTGCGCAATGTTGGGGTTCTTTGAGTCTACTACCGCGTCGAAGTCATTGGGCACAAGGTTTGATTTACCAATATCCACAAACAGAGAATTGGTGGCGTTGGGCAGCTTGAATTTCATTGGATCCATTTTTGGTGCTTTACCGGCATTTGGTGGCTATGGCAGGAGCAAGATTAATGCAATATCAGCAAAAACAACCATGTCCGGAGCCATAATGGGGCTATTCACCCTTTTAACAATCCAGTATCTTCTCAGATACTTGTACTTTGTACCTAAGTGTATGTTGAGTGTTGTCACAAGTGTGATTGGTATCCTGTTGATTGAGGAGGCTCCAAGTGAGTTGGTATTTTATTGGAGAACAGGAGGCAATGACGAGCTCATCACGTTTGCAATAACTGTATTCACCACCCTTTTCTTTTCCATCGAAGGTGGCGTTGCAGTTGGACTTGTCTACTCCTTAATCAGGGTCATCAAAAACTCCACTGCATCTCGCATTCAAATCTTGGGCAGAGTTCCAAATTCAAACACTTTTATCGATGCTGACGTCCCAGTGGAGCAAGTTGATGAGAGTGTATCACGTTTAAATGTTTTTAATGACATGAGACAAACACTGTTGAATATTGGGGCAATTGAGGAAGTAGAAGGGTGCTTGATTATCAAAATTCCAGAGCCATTGAACTTTACAAATAGTAGCGATATGGTGGCAAGATTGAAAAGGGTGGAAATGTATGGCTCCACACGTGCTCATCCAGCACTGAAGAGGAGTCGCGATCAGGAAATGACGCGGTATGTGATATTTGATCTTGACAGCATGAATGAAATTGACTCCTCGGCTGCAAAAACTCTAAAGAATTTGATTACAAACTACCACAAGCGAGGAATTAGGTCATTATTTGCAAAAGTGTCAAACAAGGTAAAACCTACGTTACAACAAGCGGGTATTCGTGATATCCTTCTCCAAGACATTGAAGAATTGCGGTACAATGAGATCCAAGATTTAGCAAATCACAGCGATAATGAAACCATTACAAAATGTCGTGGACTACTCGGGACTGATCCCTATTTTCAGCACATTCTGGAGGCGTTACGATTGATTGACTGTTTTGAGATGATATATGGCGAAGTGTAGTTTTGGGTAGCATTTATTTGTTGATTTAATTATCGCGCGTCTTCTCTCTCTCTCTTTTTTTTTTTTTTTGGCGAAATGTAAACAAACCAAGTTTCTCTTTCATCCACAAACTATGGCCAGCGTTGACTTCACCCCTATTGGCAAAAGGAGGCCAAATACCAAGTTCCAGGTTATTCGAAACAATAATGTGAATGAAAAGTTACCCGCGAGCAGAAGTTTGCTTCACGCGTTAAAAGACTCGACAAATATCAATCATGATGTAGGTGACCTGAGTTTTGATTACACAGCACAAGAATGGGAGGATGATTTAAAGAGACAAACGCCAGTGAGACCGTACAAGAGAGACCAGAGGCAAGAGAGGACACCTAGACAAGAGACTGTATTTGAAAATATTGGACTAGGAGTGAACCAGCTGGAGGAAACAATCCGCCAACTAGAAGCTGAAGCGCTTGCTTGGAAAACCAAGTACAGAGAACTTTTCATGGCGATGGAGCAAATGGGAGGTGACAGTACTATGATTGACACCAATATGGAGCTTAGAAATGAATTGAAGCAGATGGAAGATAAATTGAGACAAGCAGAGAGAAACAACCTGAATGAGGAATATCGTCACGAGATCGAGCACAAGGATAGAATGATACGCAAATTAATCGAAGATATGGAAAGGTTGGAGAAGAAATTGGAATCACAAGACGATGCGGATAATGAGTTGAGACTTGAATGTCGTGAATTACGTGAAAAACTTGGCCAGTATGAAGAAAAATTGAAAGAGTACGAGGATATATCTAAGCTTGAGAGTTCAGAGAAACATAACCAATTGCAAAAGAACAAGGAACAAATCACCAAGTTAAAGGACATAATCAGAGAAAATGAACAAATCCACTTGTCAGAGTTAGCTGACTTGAAATCTTTGCTCGAAAGTACCGCGTCAAAGTTGGAAGCGGCCGAAAGAGAGGTGAAGAAATTGAGAGAATCGGCTGCTGACACTTCTCGGGTGAGCAAACATTTCAATAGTGACATAGAGGAACTAAGTCACACTAATCGGGAGCTCAGAAAGCAGCTTGATAATCAGATAAGGAAGCTGAAACAGTTGCAAGATGACGTGGAATCGCTTGTTGGAACTAAACAGGATTTGTTGCATCGGGTTGAACACGAAAAAAAGAGGTCAATGGAGCTTGTTGACGATATGCGTCATGACAATAAAATATTGGTTGACAAGCTAGACCAAGAAAAAGAGAGAGTGAACGACCTTGTCGATGAACTTCGTACTGCTCAAAAAGCTCTTGAACATGGAAAGGAAACGCGGAAAGAGTTGGAGGCATTACTAAAGGAAGCAGTTTCCGAAAAGTCTGGAAGCACAAGGTCAAATGACGGAAAAATGAATGAGTTGAAATCGGAAAATGCCCAATTGAAGGCAAAGATCAAGGAGCTAGTATCTCATTGCAAAGACTTGGAAGAGGAGACTGAATCACTTCGAACTGCATTGAAGAATAAAGAAAAGACAGAACTTGCGCTAAAGTCGCACGCTCAAACACTTGAGGACGACTACGTTCATCTAGTCAGGGATCACGACAAGGTAGTTTTCGAAAATGAGGCGCTACAAAGAGAAGTTGAAAAGATGAAACGCGATCTTGAACAGTGCTTTCATGAGATGAGTAATTTCGAAAACCTGAGCAAATCTGAGGCTGAAAAACGTGTTTCCCAATTGCTCTCAAACGAACAAGAACTTAAGAAGGAGATTGCATCTTTGTCAGCGTTGGCGATCCAGATGGAAGATGAATTGAAACTATCAAGAGAGGAAGAACAAGACAACAGGGAACTCCTTGATGACAACAGAGAGCTAGTGAGAAAACTCAGAGAGATGCAGAGAATTCTCGAGGATTTAGGAATCTCCAGTAAAGAAGACCTTGAAATCTTTGAATCCAATGTGAGAGATAAAATTGTGAACATGAAGAAGGACTTGAAGCACAGCGATTCGCTTGTGAAAGCGTTGGAGAATGAGCTTCGGTTGTCACACGACGAAATCGGATTCTTACAAGATAAAATCAGCGAGAAAGAGGACCAACTCAAGTCAGCAGAGCACTTGTTGAAGAGGGATAGGAAAGAACAAGACTCCGGTTTACAAGAGTACCTAGAATTTCAACTCGAAAAGACACGGGAAGATTTGAATCAAGTAACGGGACAACTCAAAAGTATCAAATTGGATCATGACTCAGAAATTGGAAGAATGCAAACGTCTCATGATGAAAAAGTAAAAGAGCTAAAGGAACAGATACGTGAATGCAAGTCACAATTGGGCGAGTACAAGTCACAATTGAGCGACACCAACAAGAATTACAGACTCCTCACGGACAAGTTATTGGCGTACAAAACTACACTCAGATCAGCCGAGGATATAGAGCGGGTTAACTTTTATCGTGACTCATGGGAATATTTCAAACAAAGATACAGGGATGCTTCCCTCAAAGGCAAGGATTACAAATTCATGTACGACTTTGCTATTGACCAGATCAAAAATAGCCGGTTCAAACTCAATGATGGCTCGAAGTTGGCAGCAGTTGGGTTATATCCAGAGTACGTTGGCGGGTCCACGAAACCAAAAGTCACTCTCAAAGGCGTGGCGACACTTGTTCTAGCAACTGTCAGAATGAAAAGGCGGTCCAAATATGAGAAAAACAGATTTGAGCAGTTGAACAAGACTAGAAAGGAGTTGGAGTATGGAAGGAAGAAGTTTAAGGAGATTGAAAAGACGTATGTAGCTGCTGGTGTAAAAGTATTGTGATTTGTATGCACGCACCCTTGTGATATTTTTTTCCAAAATTTTTCCGTTGTGACTTTTTTTTTCTCTCTCTCTCAATCATTCTTTGACCCCACCATTTAGCACTCCAAACTTTGCAAGCAACCATGAGTGAGGAACCATTATCAGAGACATCTTCTTCATCCTCATTTGTTCCTGTAGAGCAGGTCCATATACAAGATGCGATTCAGGTAATTGATGAAAACAAAAGATTCAACAATGCGATCTTAGATTATGTCGGTAAAACGTCACTGGCAAATGTGGGCCACAACTATCACATTGTAGCGGTATTTGGATCCCAATCAACCGGTAAGTCGACCTTGTTGAACAATCTTTTCAACACTAACTTTGATGTGATGAACGAATACAGCAGACAGCAAACAACAAAGGGAATTTGGTTGGCGTATTCCCCAGGGGTTTCAACAACATCAGGCCACGTTTCTACAAACTCAAATATACTCGTGATGGACGTGGAAGGAACTGATGGTAGAGAAAGAGGTGAAGATCAAGACTTTGAGAGAAAAGCGGCTTTGTTTGCATTATCGACTTCGGAAGTGTTGATTCTTAACATTTGGGAAACACAGGTCGGGTTATACCAAGGTGCTAATTTGGGATTGTTAAAGACCGTGTTTGAGGTAAACATTACCTTATTTGGTAAAAGCAAGTTGGACTCTACCAATGACCACAAGGTTTTGTTGTTAATTGTGATCCGTGACCACGTTGGAACAACACCTGTTGAGAGTTTGGCCGAGACAATCACCCAGGATCTAAGAAAGATTTGGGACTCGTTGCTGAAGCCTGGCGAGTTGAGTCATTTGAGATTTGAGGATTTCTTTGATTTGGACTTCCACGCATTGAATCATAAGATTTTACAACCAAAAGAATTCTCGGACGGTGTTGGTAGACTTGGTGACAGGATGGTGAAAAAGAACGACCTCTTTAAACCTGAATACCACCACAACATTCCAGTGGAGGGCTGGACCTTGTATGCTGAAAAGTGCTGGGAACAAATTGAAAACAACAAGGATTTGGATCTACCAACTCAACAAATTTTGGTTGCTCAGTTCAAATGTGACGAAATTGTGGAGCAGACATTTCAAGATTTTTTGAAAAAATTCAATGAGCTATTCAAAGATGTGGCAAAGGAACCGTCTTTTGAGGATATTGGTGCGTTGTTTGTTGACTTGAAACATGATGTGCTTGAGGAGTACGACCATGCAGCTGCCAAATACAACAAGTCAGTGTACGAGCAAAAACGGGTCAAGTTGGAGTCCTTGATTCACTCCAAGTTCAAGGAAGTGTTTGACTTGTACTCCAAGCAGTTGGTAGAAACCGCAATAGCCTCGTTCAAACTGGACTTGGCAGCTTTGAAAGGGAAAGATTTCAATCAACAAAGTCAGATATTATCGGCTAATGTTGTCAACTTGACAAAAACAAGTTTGGGATTGATATCCTTGAATGGGGTATTTTCATACGACGAAACTTTGCAACAAATTGAGAAAGATCTTGCTGATGCAATCACTAAGCAACAAAAGATTGAATTGGACAGTATTGTAAATAAATCGGCAAAGAGATTATCCACCAACTTGTCCAAAACTATACAGTTTGAATTGAATGATCCAAGCGAGTCAACTTGGGACAAGATTTTAGAGCAATTCAATTTATACGTTAATGAATTCACTAGCAAGTACGATGGGGATTTTGGGCTAAACACTTTGCAGGCAGACAATGAGGAGGCTGTGAAGAAGTTTAAGTTCAAGTCGTGGAACTACTTTTATGACCTTATCCACAAGTTTATCTACAAGGAGAGGGTGCTTGACATTCTACAAAGCAGATTTGACGACAAGTTTAGATACGATTCCAATGGGTTGCCCAAGTTGTACCAGGATGCAAGAGAATTGGAGACTAGTTTTGCCATTGCCAAGGAACATGCTTTAGCAGTTTTGCCTATTCTCACAATTGCAAAACTCGGCGATGACTCAGAGATTGTGCCAGATTTTGACATTTTCAGTCCCAAATTGAGACTTCATTACTTGAATGTGAAATCGGAGCAAAGCGACGATGAAGATGATGACGAGGATGAGTCACATTCGTTTGCAGACATTATTTCTGAAGCTGAAAAGTCACATATATTGTCCAAATTCAAGAAAGAGATTGATGCCAAGTTTGTGGAAACAAAGCGTTCGATTGTTCAACATGTCACGCAGATCCCTTACTACGTATATCTTATTATCATTGCGTTGGGTTGGAATGAGTTCATGGCAGTTGTGCGTAATCCGTTTACGTTTGCTCTTGCTATCTTGTTTGCCGCTTCAATTTACATCTTATACACGTTGAATCTTTTGAAGCCAGCAATTGCCGTTGGACAGAGGCTAATTGATGATGCAGTGATTATAGCGAAGGAAAAGTTACGCGAGGTCTTGATTGATGATCACGAGATCCAAGCTCGCAATCTTGACAAGATGACAGGAAAAGTAAAGCAGGCACACTTGGACAAAGAGTTTGAGGGTGAAACAATTGTAAATGCAAGCGAAGAAAAGCAACGGGAAGCGCTTGAGTAACTAGTATTGAAGTAACTATAATGAAATGGTGGTATCATAGGAGTTGTAGGAAGGGCATTTTCCTCAAATATGATTACGTCGCTGTCGTAAGAACTTCAAGCGACCGAACCCCCGCACCCACACACACCTCTATTCTCTAGGTGTAATGCGTGCTTTGCAATTTGACGTTGAAATTGGGTAGCGTTGTATATACACCGCAATGCAACACCATTACAACGTCACGCCGTTGCACTTTTTTTTTTTTTTTTTTTTTTTTTTTTTTTTTTTTTCTTTCCTAAAATGTAACGTGCACAGAGTATTGAGCAAAAGATGGCAACTCCAAGTACACAAGACTGCGGTTGCAACAGAAGGGATGTACGTTCAATCGTGTAACAGACAACACAATTTATCAATCTAAATGATTGCCACGCAAATGGGCTTCAAGTATATACCCAAATAAAACGCGTTCACCCCACTCTGTTTTTACTCTTTGATTTTTGCAACCTGTGTACAGATAATTTGAGATTACACAAAGATATCCCCAACAGACATTAAAATTTTTATAAAAAGAATGTTACCAAAAGACCCGCCAGATACAATTTTACATACACAAATCAATTTCATTTCTATACAAAAGGTTTACGGATCACATAAATAAATCATAAAATTCAATCTTTTTCAAACATCGGATGAGAAGAATGAATTACACTCGTGTATAATATCGGATAGCATTACCCCCCCTCGCACATACACTCCTGCCCCCCCCCTTTTTCATCCTATGATTCCTAGCATCAATACACTCGTCAACAGTCTCCCCCAATATGGGACTGCACCAAAAATCGCTAAAAACGATCAAGCGACATGTTCGATTAACAACATACACACAAGGGAGTTGGATGTGGACGCCAAGTCTATTCATTCACTGTCGGAACAGTCGTCTTCATTATCATCACCACGCTCGTCTCCGATATCGAGCACAGATTCGATTAATACCCACAATTTAAAAACATCTCACTCTCTTGACTTGATCATAAAATCACTTAAAGATCCACTCACAGATGACAACATCCGCAGACACTCAGAGCTTCTTTTATCTGACTTTGATGCCTCATTATCAGCGAATGCAATTACTATGTTGGCAAACTATAACATCTCACCCACAGGTGACGAGCACGGACTGTACTTGGCGGTAGATTTGGGTGGATCCACACTTCGAGTTGCGGTTGTTGATCTTGCACCACAAAGTGAAAGCATTTCCAGGTCTGATCGAATAAAGGTTGTTCTTGAAGAAAAATGGCTCATATCGAACGAGTACAAGGTAATTAATCGCAGCTTCTTCAAGTTTATTGGGTCCAAAATTACGGAAATCATTGACAAGCAAGAGACATTGAACCCGTCTCAAACTATCAAGGTTGGTATCACCTGGTCTTTCCCGTTGGACACAACAAGTCACAACAATGGTAAAATAAGACACGTATCAAAAGGATACACAATCGGAGATGACGTGTATGACAAAGATTTGAAACACTTGTTTGAATCCATTTTACAAGAAGAGTTTGATTTGCTGTTTGACATCAAGTCCATTTTGAACGATTCCTTGGCAGTTTATGCAGCAGGCGCGTTTTTGGATGACAAAATGAGATTAGCCATGGTTTTGGGGACAGGTTTCAACATGTGCTGCTCTTTAGATGCAAGTAAGGACTACATGCATGCAAGCAAGTTGATTGACAGAAAGATGCTCTTCAATACTGAATTGTCATTATTTGGACAACATTTGTGTGATGACTTTAGTACAAAGTATGACGCAGTGATTGATAACCGCTTTGATAACTTCAAGCACCATTTCAAAACATACTTGCAACCAGACCCGAATTCCAACCTCATTTTCCAACCACACGAGTTGATGACTAGTGGACGGTACTTGCCTGAATTGACTCGGTTGGTCCTAGCTGATTTGATTGGAAAGAAGGAGATTTTCACAAATTTTGATAGTGAGGAGTTGAATACAATCGAGACAGTCAAGTATGATGGGTTTGAAGGTGAGCTTATGTGTTTTATCAGCGAATGTGATGACTTTGAGGCTGTGGGTGAGAAGATGCGTGACGTGTACCACTGGGACAAAATCGTTTTGGATTCTGACATTGCCATCATCAAACACGTCATTAAAGCAATTGTGCAGAGGGCAGCCTTTATAGTAGCAAATGCAATCATTGCATTTTTCAAGCTTCTTAAAAAATACAACAGGTCAGAGGATTTGAAAGGACTATTGACAATTGGATACGTTGGATCGGTGTTGAACCATTTCCATAGTTACAGAAACTCGGTGATTGATTACGTCAACATGAGTGAAGACGCCAGAACTTGTGGTTACAAAATTGACTTGAAGTTGATTGAAAATAGTTCCATAATCGGTGCAGCAATCGGCGCAGCCTATTATTCTAAATAAATAGGTTTCGGAGGGTTAATAGAAAAGATTTCGAATACGGATGTGCTACTCTAGATGTGCAACGGTAAAATAGATTCCTTGTTTTTTTTTTTTTTTTTCTTTTTCCCGATTTTGCACCAATTTTAGAGCAAAAATTGACCAATTTATAATACAATTGTACACAATTAACAATATTCCAAGGTGATCTTTTATTCAACGTACATATCGTATTTACAACTTCGACTTTAATCCAGCAGCAGCATTATCACACACAATCAAAACCTTATCATGATCTTGCAAATAGCTAGAGGGGTACTTGGGATCATTTTTCTTCCCATTGATTGTCTTATCCAAAGCAAAACTCTTGCTCTCACCCAACACAATCAATACAACCTCATCAGAATTATCCAAAATTGTAGAAATACCAACGCTAAGAGCATGTTTTGGAACTTTTGATTCATCATTGTCGAAAAACCGGCAATTGGCTTTGATGGTTGATTCAACAAGGTCAACCTTTCTAGTTTTAGAATCTCTCGTCGAGCCTGCCTCATTGAACGCTAAATGACCCTCTGGTCCTAAACCTCCAAGGAAAAGATTGATCCTACCATACTTTTTAATCTTGGCTTCATAGTTTGCACATTCCTTATCCACATCTGTAGCCAATCCATTCAAAATGTTGATGTTTTCTCTAGGTATGTCAATGTGGTTGAAAAATTTATCGTACATAAAGTAATGATATGATTGTGGGTCCTTAGGAGTCAAACCTAAGTATTCATCCATATTGAATGTGACGACATTCTTGAAACTGATTCTTTCTTGTTTGCAAGCAGCAATTAGCCTAGCATAAATTCCTTCTGGCGAGGACCCGGTTGGTAATCCTAGCACAAATGGCTTCGATGGAGTGGGCTTGAAGCCCTTGATTCTTTGGATAATGTAGTCAGCCAAATATTGCGAAGCATCGTCCGATGATGAGAATGTAGCTTGTCTCATGGTTGGTTAGCAGCAGTTATGCGTTCATGGTCTTGCGGGCATGCAAGTGCAAGTTGATACAGTAATATATACCTTTCAGTGTTTAGTATGTGTAGCAGAGAGAGAGAGAGAGAGAGAGAGAGATGGATTGTCATCATGTTGTAATGAAATGATATGCAAGAGATGTGACACAAAAGAGAGCGCAACTGGGGAGACAAGCTCTCACACTTACACTGACCAACACACGCACGCAAATAGTTCACACAAGCCAAAACCAGGGCAACATCAGACGTTGCATTCGGTTCAGCTTCAGGGTAAAGGCTCTCTGCCACATCAACTCGGCGGAGTCGACAGTGGGGTGTGGAAATTTGGTCAGTATATGTCACGCTGCGAATGTAACATCAATTTATGTTGCAGACGCTAGATCGATGTTACATTTTGTTCTTTCATGACATCCTTGACATATTATACACACACAGTTCCGTTTCAATTCCTACAATGCTACTGCTTCATTGAGTGTCAAGTAGGTCACATACCCAGAAGTGGATATAAACTACAATCTGTGGTATTTCTCAACCATCAGTAGAGGGGGGAATGGATGTAGCTTGAGTATGAGATAAGTGACATCATACTACTATCATCCGTTTCTTTTTCTTTTTTCTTTTTTTTTTCGCTTCTTTTTGTGTTGTGTTAGCCAATGTAACATTGTTGCTCCAATCGATGTTACATTCTTTTCTCACATAACCCATACTCATAATTTTACTCATCTACCCACATGGGTTGGTCATTTCTTAGAACCTTACACACGAACTTATATATATATATATATATGTATATCTACATACACAAATCTTCCAAGGCATGAAGAGCTTATAGATCTGTAGTAGAAGATCTAAACTCTGCTTTTACACTCCCCTCCACCCCATCTTCCCCCCCCTACAAACAGATCGCCATGTCGTATACCAGATTCACCAACTGTCATCTCATCGATAACGGTGAGCTATACGAGTTCACAGACTTGTACATTGACAATAGCACAAGGAAAATAACAAAACAGCCAACCGACCTTAACCAAATCACCAAAACTGTTGATTTGCACGAACAAATCATTGCACCTGGCTTTATTGACATACAAAACAATGGTATATATGGGTTAAATTTCTCCAGCTTGAATGAAAACTCAACTACTGAGGATATCAAGGACTTTCAAATATTTTACAAGGATGCAATGACAAAATACTTGTCCACCGGTGTTACTTCCCTTTGTCCCACAGTGACATCCAACTTCCCAAGCGTTTACACTAAAGTTCTTCCATTGTACAAAAAGTCTAGAATGTCAAACCAGACGGATTCGTTAGGAGCACACCTTGAAGGTCCATTTATAAACTTGCAAAAGAAAGGGTGCCATCCGCCAGAGACCTTTGTTGATGCCAAAGGCGGTGAAAACAAGCTTTTGGAAGTGTACGGTGGCAAAGGCAACCTTTTGGAAAACGTCTGCATTATTACTGCTGCTCCAGAGATACCTGGTGTTTTGGACTTGATCCCATACGTCAAACAACAAAATTGTGTCTTTTCAATTGGCCACACTATGGCAGACCATCAAACTGGCGTCGATGCTATTGAAAATGGATGCACCATGATCACACACTTGTACAACGCCATGCCACAACCTCATCATCGTGATGCCGGTGTGGTAGGTTTGATAAACACACCTAAAGTTTCGCCTGAAAGAGTTCCTTATTTCGGTCTCATATGTGATGGCGTGCACATTGATCCGTCTATGGTCAACTTGGCATACAAGTCGAACCCAGTTAAATGTGTTTTGGTAACTGATGCCATGCACTTGATAGGTTTACCAGATGGCGAGTACAAGTGGGACGAGCAAGTCATAGTCAAAACTGGCGATAGATTATATTTAAAGGGCACAGACACCTTGGCTGGTGCTGCTGCAACTTTACCACATTGCATTAGAAACTTGATGAAATGGGCCAACATTGGACTCGCCGAAGCAGTGAAAACAGCAACCAACAATGCTGCCTTATCGATTGGAGTTGAACATGAAAGGGGTTTCCTAAACGTAGGGTGTGATGCCGATTTGGTAGTTTTGAATAAAGAGGGATTCGTCACCAAGGTTTACAAGTTGGGTAATGAAGTCATTTCATCTGATATCCCACAATCAAGTGTCCAAAGAGAAAGCAAAATTAGGGCTGTGTTATAGATATATACAAATAAAGACCATAGTTTATAAAATATCAAATATATATGAATGCAGATTCTATTTATTTTCCATTCCTGGGGAATAAGCATATTTAGAGTATGCTCTAATTCTTGCTCCATAAAAGAAGAACAAGTAAGGAATGAGACAGCAAGCCAATGAGATAAAAGCCATTAATGAACTGGCCCATTCATAACCTAACCGATGGTACATTTGGATGGTGAACAATGGGACACAAGCACCCCAAACAGACCTAACAAAAGTCTTTGCCGCTAAAGCACTTGCAGCATAATGCTGGTACGAGTCCACGATGTAGTTATTTGCAGGGTTGTACAAACAACAAAATCCGAAACCAACGGCCAAACCAGAAAAGCATGGACCTGCCCAAGACAACCAACTGTAGGAAGACCAAGCAAATGCAAATAGACCAGCTGGAACGAACCAACAAGAGATCATCATTGGAATCAATCTCAACTCAGCTGGTGGCAACTCTCCTCTGTCTCTGTACAGTTGAGCCCTTTTGTTGTAATCCTTGTTAAAAAATGGAGCAGCGAGGGTGGCAAGAATAACCCCACCGCCGATTGGGATAAACATGACACCGGTTTTGGAAGCAGACCAGCCTTTACCATCCATGTATACCACTGGGTAAGCAAAGAAGAACATGTACAACAAACCGTAAATGACAGACATGTAAATCGTAACCAAAAACACAATCAATTCGCTCAACAACACAAATGGTCTCAATAGGGATGTCTTTGCAACTTCNAGAGAGAGAGAGAGAGAGATGGATTGTCATCATGTTGTAATGAAATGATATGCAAGAGATGTGACACAAAAGAGAGCGCAACTGGGGAGACAAGCTCTCACACTTACACTGACCAACACACGCACGCAAATAGTTCACACAAGCCAAAACCAGGGCAACATCAGACGTTGCATTCGGTTCAGCTTCAGGGTAAAGGCTCTCTGCCACATCAACTCGGCGGAGTCGACAGTGGGGTGTGGAAATTTGGTCAGTATATGTCACGCTGCGAATGTAACATCAATTTATGTTGCAGACGCTAGATCGATGTTACATTTTGTTCTTTCATGACATCCTTGACATATTATACACACACAGTTCCGTTTCAATTCCTACAATGCTACTGCTTCATTGAGTGTCAAGTAGGTCACATACCCAGAAGTGGATATAAACTACAATCTGTGGTATTTCTCAACCATCAGTAGAGGGGGGAATGGATGTAGCTTGAGTATGAGATAAGTGACATCATACTACTATCATCCGTTTCTTTTTCTTTTTTCTTTTTTTTTTCGCTTCTTTTTGTGTTGTGTTAGCCAATGTAACATTGTTGCTCCAATCGATGTTACATTCTTTTCTCACATAACCCATACTCATAATTTTACTCATCTACCCACATGGGTTGGTCATTTCTTAGAACCTTACACACGAACTTATATATATATATATATATGTATATCTACATACACAAATCTTCCAAGGCATGAAGAGCTTATAGATCTGTAGTAGAAGATCTAAACTCTGCTTTTACACTCCCCTCCACCCCATCTTCCCCCCCCTACAAACAGATCGCCATGTCGTATACCAGATTCACCAACTGTCATCTCATCGATAACGGTGAGCTATACGAGTTCACAGACTTGTACATTGACAATAGCACAAGGAAAATAACAAAACAGCCAACCGACCTTAACCAAATCACCAAAACTGTTGATTTGCACGAACAAATCATTGCACCTGGCTTTATTGACATACAAAACAATGGTATATATGGGTTAAATTTCTCCAGCTTGAATGAAAACTCAACTACTGAGGATATCAAGGACTTTCAAATATTTTACAAGGATGCAATGACAAAATACTTGTCCACCGGTGTTACTTCCCTTTGTCCCACAGTGACATCCAACTTCCCAAGCGTTTACACTAAAGTTCTTCCATTGTACAAAAAGTCTAGAATGTCAAACCAGACGGATTCGTTAGGAGCACACCTTGAAGGTCCATTTATAAACTTGCAAAAGAAAGGGTGCCATCCGCCAGAGACCTTTGTTGATGCCAAAGGCGGTGAAAACAAGCTTTTGGAAGTGTACGGTGGCAAAGGCAACCTTTTGGAAAACGTCTGCATTATTACTGCTGCTCCAGAGATACCTGGTGTTTTGGACTTGATCCCATACGTCAAACAACAAAATTGTGTCTTTTCAATTGGCCACACTATGGCAGACCATCAAACTGGCGTCGATGCTATTGAAAATGGATGCACCATGATCACACACTTGTACAACGCCATGCCACAACCTCATCATCGTGATGCCGGTGTGGTAGGTTTGATAAACACACCTAAAGTTTCGCCTGAAAGAGTTCCTTATTTCGGTCTCATATGTGATGGCGTGCACATTGATCCGTCTATGGTCAACTTGGCATACAAGTCGAACCCAGTTAAATGTGTTTTGGTAACTGATGCCATGCACTTGATAGGTTTACCAGATGGCGAGTACAAGTGGGACGAGCAAGTCATAGTCAAAACTGGCGATAGATTATATTTAAAGGGCACAGACACCTTGGCTGGTGCTGCTGCAACTTTACCACATTGCATTAGAAACTTGATGAAATGGGCCAACATTGGACTCGCCGAAGCAGTGAAAACAGCAACCAACAATGCTGCCTTATCGATTGGAGTTGAACATGAAAGGGGTTTCCTAAACGTAGGGTGTGATGCCGATTTGGTAGTTTTGAATAAAGAGGGATTCGTCACCAAGGTTTACAAGTTGGGTAATGAAGTCATTTCATCTGATATCCCACAATCAAGTGTCCAAAGAGAAAGCAAAATTAGGGCTGTGTTATAGATATATACAAATAAAGACCATAGTTTATAAAATATCAAATATATATGAATGCAGATTCTATTTATTTTCCATTCCTGGGGAATAAGCATATTTAGAGTATGCTCTAATTCTTGCTCCATAAAAGAAGAACAAGTAAGGAATGAGACAGCAAGCCAATGAGATAAAAGCCATTAATGAACTGGCCCATTCATAACCTAACCGATGGTACATTTGGATGGTGAACAATGGGACACAAGCACCCCAGACAGACCTAACAAAAGTCTTTGCCGCTAAAGCACTTGCAGCATAATGCTGGTACGAGTCCACGATGTAGTTATTTGCAGGGTTGTATAATCCACAAAGACCAAATCCAACACCTAAACCAGAAAAGCATGGACCTGCCCAAGACAACCAACTGTAGGAAGACCAAGCAAATGCAAATAGACCAGCTGGAACGAACCAACAAGAGATCATCATTGGAATCAATCTCAACTCAGCTGGTGGCAACTCTCCTCTGTCTCTGTACAGTTGAGCCCTTTTGTTGTAATCCTTGTTAAAAAATGGAGCAGCGAGGGTGGCAAGAATAACCCCACCGCCGATTGGGATAAACATGACACCGGTTTTGGAAGCAGACCAGCCTTTACCATCCATGTATACCACTGGGTAAGCAAAGAAGAACATGTACAACAAACCGTAAATAACTGCCATGTACATGGTCACCAAAAACACAATCAATTCGCTCAACAACACAAATGGTCTCAATAGGGATGTCTTTGCAACTTCTTTGAACGTTCTCACTTCAATTTCATTCAAGCATCTATATCTTTCATCTCCAGTATCTTTCCTCAACTTCTTCGATCTCTTTCTCAACAATGTTCCATGATGTGTTTCAGGCACAACGGAAATGAAAATTGCATAAAAAACACCAGCAATGATCAAAAATGTCCAGTAGATCCATCTCCACGTTGGTGCGTGATCGGCCAATAAACCACCAAAGATTGGCCCACACACAGGACCCAAGAATGGAGCAGCTGAAAAAATGGCCATGGCGACACCTCTTTCCGGCCCTTCCCAAATATCAGCCAACGAGCCTCCAATCAATGTCATGGGGGCACTAAATGCAAGTCCATCAATCAAACGACAAACAATCAAGGTTCCAATATTCTTTGCAGCACCACATGGGATAATAAAGATCAATGCAACAAAAAGTGTAGCAACATAAATTGGCTTTCGACCGACTTCCTCCGACATTGGAGCAAACACCAATGGACCAAATCCGAAACCCAAAACAAACATAGTAACAGAGGCCAAAATAATAACCTCTTCCGAGACACCAAAGTAAACAGCTGGTCGCCCCAAGTCACCTGTCACAATAGCAGATCCAAGAGCAACAACGAAGCAAATAGAACCCAAGATACCCGTGTAAACCCACTTGATTCCCGAGCCCCAATTGATTGGATTGCTTCTGTCATTTTCTACCCATTCGACTATCCTTAATCCAGTATCCTCATCAAGAGGATACTTCCAAGGATCATTTTCATTGAAATCCGATTGTGGATCTGGATGCGTTTGCACCAACTTGATATCCAATGGCTCTTCCAAGGGACCCAATTGTCCTGCGCCTTCTTGCAACTCTGTCTTTATCCTCTCAACTCCTGGATTATTTGACACCAATTTCTCTAGCTCCTCGTCGTCTTCATGTGAGCCCAAATGGGAGATTATTTTGGAAATTCTGCTCTCAGTTCTGTGGACAACATGGCGATCTTGTTGCTCCTGCAAGGCGTCTCCATATTCTCTTGGTTTCTCTGAATCTAAGCTTGCATTATCAATTGTATCTGAATCTGTTCTGGACATCATTTGTTTTAAATAGTAAAGTGTAGAGTGAAAACAACCGTCTCCAATCTCAACCATCAGCAGCGAACCTTGCCCCTTAAGTACTCCTTGATCGAATCCGCTGGTGTTGCTGACAAGGTTAGGAGTGCTTGGCTACTCCCTACCAATCGGTAGGTAGTTAGCACTAAATTTTGCAACCGCTTTGCTCTTTAGGCAATAGAGCGGTATAATATCATATGCGTCACTACACACAATAATGCCGCACGCAGAGGAAAAATAATAACACATTCTGCATCATTACACAAAACCAAAAATAAGAAGCGCTTTAATACCGAGATCGGTTCTTACATCGATCGGTTGTAGAACTGTATCCTTGTTTGCTTGCCATTTGACCCTCGACCGACTCATTTCAGGCATGGTAGTCTACCCAAATGAGCACTGTCCACCATCGAGAGTACCTGTCCACTCATAACAATGCACAGATCGTTCCTTTGTCGTTGTGTTTGCTTGATGTCACGTGCACAATTTTGCGGGATTTCTAAACTTCTTTATTGTTTTCTCTTCAATCTTTCTATCTCTGCATACCACTCAATATGCACCCGGTAAACAGTGGGTTAGGTCGGTTAGAAATGAGCTATAGTTGCTTCCGCCTCTCCCCCTTTTTCTTGGCACAATCTGTCCATTTCTATGCAGCTTCCACACTCACATCCCCCTTTGAGTTTGGCACGTTACGACACATTGCATGTACCGACGTAGACTCGAGCCGTCCCGCA
Organism: Lodderomyces theae; assembly: GCF_024610275.1. Lineage (NCBI taxonomy): Eukaryota > Fungi > Ascomycota > Pichiomycetes > Serinales > Debaryomycetaceae > Lodderomyces > Lodderomyces theae. The sequence continues at coordinate 46,090 of NW_026261371.1, read as the reverse complement.
CATTCTCAGGATACTCCCCCGTAGATATTCAGACCGATAACACCATCAAATGCTTCCACATCTGTCAAGTATCCTCCTTTGACTCCTCTCAAACTCAACATCGATTCCATACTAGTTAAAGTAAGTTCCAAAGCTTGAAATTGGGTTATCGAAAGCCGCACTTCGTTTTTTAGCTGTGCCAACATATCAAAGATGCGCCGCATATACTCATATCCAGTAGGATTTCTTGTTATGTTTACCGCTTTCATGAGGGCTCTCGCAATTACCTGAAGTTTAACGCAGACACCAGGCCCATTAAACTCAAAAGATATTAAAGGAAGTGTTCTTGTCGTTTCGCAAAACTCTCTAGCAATGGCTATTGGGAACTCGTTTGATAGACAAAACTCTGAACCGTCAATCATATTGTTTGTGCTAGCTGCCTCCCAGGTCAAGGTCATCATCCAGTACTTGCTTATTAATATGTTTGCCTTTTGAATGTCTGGCGCGGCTTCAAGTATTGTAATCTGTTGTAGCTGACTCTGTACTGTCGATATTAAGCGGAAGGAGTTTGTATCATGCTTGAGTGCTCGAAACTGATCAAAAATGGACTTGTTGGGTATTGCAAAAATCTTAACCAATTCCTTGAAACCACCAATTAATATTGAATATTCCTCGTCGTCAAGAGAAGGAAACGGCACAGATGGTTCAAGTATAACCGGAAGTGACAGCTCAAGACCCACAAAACGTTCGGTAACCACCAATAAGTAGTAGATTTTCCTCATTCTGTGAGTTTCCGCTGGTGAACTGGAATAAGTTTCCACTCTGTCAAGCCCCATAATCTGTGCAAGGGTGATTGATTCCCTCAAATAGCATACAGCAGTTGCACCAGCATCCGCGTGAGCCAATGCAATATGGAGAAAAAACGAAGTCAAAATGCATTCCAAAGTTGGCTCAGTTTTTTTCACTCGAATGGCTTCTGAAGTAAAATCGATATCGAGGATACTTTTTGGTACGAGTTTTTGATTGGCCATAAACTTCACTTGGCCAGTGATTGTGGCGCAAATAGCACACCCCAATGCGTATGCCGATGGTTCAACAATTCGGGAAATTAGTTCTGCCACTGATACGACAGGCCATATTCCGTAATACCAGACCTGATAAACATTAAGACAAGGTAGTAGAGTCTCTAAGCTGATTAATGGCACAAAGTGGTTAGTTTCTAATGCAGTTGTAATTGCAAGTTTCTTTATTGCATCTCTTGTTTTGTCGTGTATCTTCTTTGGACCACACTTTTTCTTTACTCGAATGTTTGTACACTCCAAGCCGTGTGTAACACATCTGCCACAAGGAACTTTCAAATCACACTTGACCTTGCGGATACTGCACGAGTCGCATGCTCTTCTACTTTTAGTCACGGGCCGAGCTGCGGTATTTCTCATCTGGTCCTGACCATCTCCTTGTCGAGTCTCTGCAGCCTGGTTCAATGATCTAGAGTCTAGGTTCCCCAAGGTCGAGTGATCTGCCGTAATATTCATTTGTTGTGCATGGATCCCATCATCAACCGTGTGGATGTACCCATCGGGTGGAGAATTCTGTACACCAAAGGGAGAAACTGAATTAGGATTCGAGGAGGCACTAGAGTGTAGTTCTTCTGAGGTAATGAAGTCAGACACTCCTGTATAGTTGTTGTAGTTGGCGTTCATATTGTAAGGAGTAAGCCGAAGATTTCACTTTCGATCCTTCGGAGATTCGTTCTTATTTTTTTTTTTTTTTAGGGTTCCCGTAAACGGGGTGCTCTGAGATTTTACGATGCACACTAATTAAAAATGTCACCAACAAGAGTAACACCTGCGAACCCCACGTGATACTCAAGTCTTGTTACAAGTGGAGTTAGGAGCAAATCAGCGACCCTTTTGATCTGGTTAGATGAATCCATCACCCTTTCTTTGAATGGACAACGCCTCGCCATGGCCAATGTCACACTTGTGAGATTGCCAGGAACAAGGTGTTATAGAATATAGAGATCTGTTATTCCAGCAGTGACCCCACAAAACGAATACACCTTGCAATTGACGACTTTCAAGTTTGGTCTTTTTCACTTGGCTATCACATCAAGAGAATGCAAAAAATAAAAATCAAAAAAAAAAGGAAAAATAAAATTATCAACAAACGAAAACGCGGTTTGAAACAGGCATACAGTTACAACCTCCAACGCTGGCAATCATGGCGGACATCGAAAACATAGGAGAGCAAAAGGAACTATCTATAAAAGAGGAATACCAATTATGGAGAAAGAACTGCAGATATATGTATGAGTTTGTCACCGAGACTGCATTAACGTGGCCCTCCCTAACCATACAATGGCTCCCAAACACCTCCACCGAGAATGGCATTATCAACACTAGGCTCCTCCTTGGAACACATACATCGGGGAATGATCAAAATTACTTGAAAGTTGCCGAAACACATCTTTCGGAGAGCGGCGAGCAAAAAGCCAATTCAAGAATCAAGATTGTACAAAAGTTTACAAACAACCAGGAGATATGTAGGGCTAGATATATGCCACAAGATCCGAATATAGTGGGCACGATCAACGGATCCGGGGAGGTCGATTTGTACAATTTAGGTAGTGATGAAACCGGGAGCTTTTCACATTTCAGTCCTCATTCTGATAACGGGTACGGCCTTTCATGGAATCCTATTAATCAAGGATTGTTGTTGACAGCTGCAGACGACAAACAAGTTTGTGTCAGCGATACCAACAAAGCCAATGTGTTGATATTCAAGAACGGAGATCTGAGCGATATTGTAAATGACGCCAAATGGCACCACTTTAATGGCAATTTGTTTGCGTCGGTCTCAGAGGATCAATACACTTACATCTACGACACCAGAGCAAACGCAATTGCGTCCAAGTACTATTCAAAGGACTCCTCCGGTATCAACTCTTTGACTTTTTCCCCATTTTCCCAAAATTTGCTCGCGATAGGGAACACAAACTCCAGTATAAACTTGTTGGATTTGAGAAAATTAAACAGCAAAGGCACCTCCGGCTTATTGCATACTTTGATGGGACACACCGAGGGCATAACATGTATGGAATTTTCGCCTCACAATGACGGGATCTTAGCCACTGGTGGACTGGACAGGAGGTTAATATTGTGGGATTTGTTCAAAATTGGAGAGGAACAACAGCAAGAGGATGCTGAGGACGGATGCCCAGAGTTGTTTATGATTCATGCTGGGCACACTGCGGGAGTCACCGATTTGAGTTGGTGTCCATTCAAAGAGTGGACTATCGGGTCTGTTGCTGATGACAACATTGTCCACTTATGGGAAGTGAATAAAGGCTTGTTGGTCAATGAAGACGCAACTGAGACCATTCCTGACAAGCTAATTGAGTAGGGGTGGGGAGGGAGTATGTAAATTATGTAAAATTCATTAATTCCCAATATATTTAACACCAGGGGGAAGTCTTACTGTAGCACATAACAATGATGAATCACCTGTGACGTGACAGGCAAACAGACAACCTTTATGAAAAGCCTCGGATGCAAAAACTACATTCTACAAAATCCAGTATACATAGTCCTCGTGTGAGACAAACTTCAACAAAGTGAACACAACAAACAATAACAAAGGCGAAAGGAAAAAATAAAAAAAAAAAAAAAAAAAAAATCCAAAAATTGGTCACAGCATTATTCCACCAAACGCCGAAAGTTACGTACCATGTCCGATTTCCCACCTAATGTGTCGATAAGACCGTTGACCATTGAAGATATCGATCAATGTATAGAATTAGAGAAGAAAGGGTTCCCAGAAAATGAAAGATGCACGCCTGCCAAATTCAAATATAGACTAACAGTGGCACCAGAATTGTGTTCAGGTTTATTCATTAGAGATTACGACTACAAATACAATTACATCAACTTACCAGAGGTTGCTAAGTCACTTCAAGAAAAACACGATGCAGAAGAGAAACGCGACCCGTCCAAAACTAAACACGGTGAACACGGTGAACCCGATGATGATGATGATGATGATGATGACGAAGAATTTCCAGAAAAATCCTCTGTTGTTAAGGAAACTTTGATTGGACATATTATAGCTACAAAAGTGGATGGAACAAGAATTACCGAAGCATCAATGGAACTCCCATCGAAGGACGTCAAGGGCTCTGGGCACTGCGAATCATCGAGATACATTGGGATCCATTCGGTTGTGATTGCTCCTGAGTGGAGAGGCAAGAACTTGGCTGCTTTATTATTGCACGATTACATCCAAAAGTTGTCGAATCAAGATATGGGGGACCAGGTCGTTCTTATTGCGCATAAGGAATTGATCCCGTTTTACGAGAAGATTGGTTTCAACAATGTTGGCGAGAGCGAATGCAAATTTGCCAACACAACGTGGTATGATATGGCAATAGATTTAGTGCCTGCAGATGATCTTTGATGCGCTATTTAGAGTTCTTTGTATTTGTAACAGTTTACTAGCGGTATTGTTTTAACGTTCATGAATATGACATGTAATGACAGAGATGAATTTGTAAAATTTGTACGAGGAAAATAATTTCACACACACGCACTTGTTCTTTCACCATTACCAGTTGTGATGTTGACAGTCCCCCAACCAATTCAAAGGATATTTGACTCGGTACCATTAAAAGTGTATAGCGATCAACAGGAGAGTGTTTTACCAGAGAAGCTTTATCTGTTTCCTAATGCTCCATCGGATCCACTCATACTTGGCGTGTACAACACTTTTGAATATGACAAGTTTGTATTGCCAACAGATCCAGTTTCACTATACACATTGCTAATACTAGCCAAGAAAAACGACTTTGGATTACCTGAACTGACGAGTAATAGCAATTGCGGGATAACTCGAATCCCATTCCGAGGATCTCCTTCAAATTCACTTCCAATTTTGATCAGTGACGGTACTGTGAGAGCGATTGAGAGTTCAGAACAGATTGAGAAGAAGATCGCATCAAAGAATATACAGTCAGCAAAGGTGCTTATGATAAAAGAATTTGTTGATACTGTTCTTTTTGATTCATGGATAGCTTGCTTGTTAGCGGAAAAGATACAGCCACAAACGTTTTACCAACTTTTCGGCATCAACAACAAATTGGATGTATACGAATTGAAAATGCAGATACCTAAGTGGAACAACTTTTCTATCAGGCATGCATCACTTTTTAGTCACCACTATAATAACCAATATTTGCAAGCTTTTTACACCTCCCAATGTGATGAATTTGAGAAAGCTATAGAGCTGTTGAAACAGTATTTGCAGAGCCCTGATCCAGAGACGACAGTCATTAAATACAAAGTAGCAGCTTATGCTATTATCATTGATCATTTCTTGAAAGATACACAGGTTGGTCAGATAATGAGTCGATACCCGGAAGTTGTCACCACATCGTACGCAGTTTTGAGTAGCTAAGGACATCTACATACACAAACTCTATCTAATTGCCAATGAATCAACTCCACCCGTTAAAAGAACTTTGATATTATCGTCTATCAATTTCTCAGCAGTATCTGACAAGTGCTTTTTAGGGTCTTGCTTTCCAACATACCTCGTTTTCAATTGCTCTTCAGTCAACTCCTTCTCTTCACTGACTCTTTGACTGTACAATTTGGCTATATTCACCATTTTTTCAGTACTCTCCACATTCTCTATTTCATTGTGGTTATAATCTACGAGGTTCAATCCCGATTGCCAGTTCTTCTTGTGCAAATTGAGCAACATGTTTGTATCATTGGTCGTCTTGTGGTAGTCAATATTTAATGAGTAGTAATGACGATTCAACCCGTGTATCAAAGCCTGAATAGAAGGCTTGTTCAAATGACCAACATTGGAAGTGGATTGACGTGGTTCTTGTCCCATCATCAACGTAGTGGTATCTATAGTTCTAAAAGCATCAATCACCACTTTACCCTTGACTGACTGAATAGGATCTATAACAACGGCAACTGCCCGCTTGTTCAATTGCTCAAAAGATTGCTGGGTGTTGACATCAACAGAGGATAGCCAGCAGCCAAAACCCGGATGTGAGTGATACCAACCTACAACCGACTGGTCTCTTCCAGTCTGTCTAAGCATGTCCATCATCTTTGTTTGAAACACATCATCCACAGCTTCAACGGAGACACCAGTACCGGATTGTGGCATGGCAAAAACATCATACACCTGTATAGTAAAATCATCCACAAATTCGCCCAACATCAATCCCATAACCTCCATAGGCACACCAGCCCTTCCGTGCTTCAACATCTTGAGTAATGCGAGGGAAGAAATGTAAACGGTTTCGGAATTGTCAACTGCTGGTCCATCAGTTTGGGGTGGTGCTGCTCCACCTAACCCTGCTCCTTGACCTAGTAATCTTTGCAACCTTTCCATAATTGAGATATATGTATTGAGTTTGAATTTGCTGAATGAGTGATTATCAGTGGCAACAAAACTAGTACTCGTGTTGGAAGGAGAGAGAGAATGCAAAGACAATAAAAGAAAAAAAAAAGAATAGTGAGTAAAAAGCGCTGCACCTGCAATACACGTGACGTACATCGGTACGGCACTGAAAAAAAAAAAAAGTTTATTTCCCCCTCCAGCCCCCTCTCCCAACTTTCGCTTTGATTTCTCACTATTCTCAATCTTTTCTTCAATCAGAATATAGCTCAATTGCAATGTCGGATGGGCCTGAGTCACTCGAGGGTAAAAAGTACCCAGCTAAGAAACACGCACACAATGTGCTTACGAATTTGAAAAAGAAAAACTCTACAAAAGCACAAGATGCATCCTTTTTCATCAGTGGGGAGGATTTGGAATTGTACAAGTATTGCGATCAAACTAGACCATTTAGACAAAATAGGTACTTTTTCTACTTGAGTGGGAATAATATTCCAGGCTCACATGTTTTGTATGAAAGTGGCAAGGACAAGTTGACGGTTTATTTGCCTAATGTGGACAAGGAGGATATCATGTGGTCTGGACTACCATTGTCGAAGGAAGAGGCTGCCAAGAAATTTGATGCAGACGAAATCAAATATGCTGCTGATGTTGCTGGAGACTTGAAAGGATTAAAGAGTAAACCATTCACGACCGATATTAACAAATTTAACTTGGATTTCAGCTCTTACTTGATTGAAAAAGACGAGGATTTCTTTTACGCATTGGACGAAGCTCGTGCATTCAAAGATGAGTACGAAATCGAGTTGATGAGACACGCTGCCAAGATCACTGACAATTGCCACCTTGCAGTCATGTCAGCTGTGCCTATTGAAACAAAGGAGACACACATACACGCTGAATTCATGTACCACGCGTTGCGTCAAGGATCCAAAAATCAGTCATATGACCCTATATGCTGCAGCGGTGAGTCATGCTCTACTTTGCATTGGGTAAGAAACGATGGTGACATCACTCCAGAGAAAAGGTCAGTCTTGATCGACGCTGGGGCCGAATGGGACTGCTATGCTAGTGACGTCACAAGGTGTTTCCCAGTTAATGGAGAATGGACAAAAGAGCATTTGGATATTTACAATCTTGTTTTGAAAATGCAAAATGAGGTTTACAAATCAATGAAACCAGGCGTTGAATGGGAAGACCTCCACCTTAAAGCTCACCGAGTTTTGATTGAAGGGTTTCGAGAATTGAACATTTTCAAAAAGGAATACTCAGTGGATGAAATTTTTAAAGCTAAAGTTAGCGCAAGATTTTTCCCCCACGGATTGGGTCATATGTTGGGTATGGATACTCATGACACTGCCGGGTATGCCAACTACTCCGACCCTGATCCCCTCTTGTGTTACTTGAGAATTAGAAGAAAACTTGAACCAAACATGGTTGTGACAAACGAGCCGGGTTGCTACTTTTCCCCTTTCTTGTTAGAAGAGACCTTGAATGATCCCTCAAGAAGCAAATACATCAACAAGGATGTATTGGATAGATACTGGTACATCGGTGGTGTTAGAATCGAGGATGACGTTTTAATCACCAAGGACGGCTATGAAATCTTTACCAAAGTAACCAAAGATCCGGAAGAGATTAGTGAGATTGTAAAGGCTGCGCACGAGAGAGGTGTAAATAGTTTCCACAACATTGTATAAGGATGGTGAGATAAAACTGTGTTGATGTTTCACTATTCTATGTTATAACCGACTTTGTTTAACATACCGACCGCCGCAGTTGGCATGTTAATGGAAATGATATTAACTCCTACTGTTTGGAGAATGAGAATTAAAATTTACAAGAAAGATTCGGGTGATGCTACACATTAAATGTTTGGATGCCGCCTCTCTACGGGTATATATGTAGTAAAGAAAGATAGTTATCGTTTATAGTCTCAAAATTACGCTACAAATGAACTTATATGCCTCGCTTCTAATTGGTACAGTGAAAGTTGTGCCTGCGTCCCCTTTCCATTTTCTGTGGCCCTGATAAATTGTTTGTTACACTGGTTTTGTTGTTGTTGTTTTTGTTGTTTTTGTTGTGTTTTTTTTTTTTTTTTTTTTTTTTTTTTTTTTTTTTTTTTTTTTTTTTTTTTTTTCTCTTTTTTATCAATGTGTTGTGCGTGGATTACGTTCAATTGCTCTTTCTCCTTTCCACATTCACAACTCAATCCCAGCACAGTATACACAATGGACGAAAACTACGACGTTATCGTTTTGGGAACTGGCTTGACCGAATGTGTCTTGTCCGGTCTCTTATCAGTCGAAGGAAAGAAGGTGTTGCATATCGACAGACAAGATTTCTATGGCGGGGAATCGGCTTCTCTCAACTTGTCACAATTGTATGGGAAATTCAAGCCAACAGCGCAAAGACCAGAGTTGAAAGGTAGAGACAGAGATTGGTGTGTTGATTTGATACCAAAGTTTCTCATGGCAAATGGCGAATTGACAAATATATTGGTGCACACTGAAGTCACTCGTTATATTGAATTCAAACAGATCGCAGCAAGTTATGTTTACAGAAGCGGTAGAATTGCTAAGGTTCCATCAAATGCAAAAGAGGCATTGGCCTCACCATTGATGGGGATTTTCGAAAAAAGGAGAATGAAAAAGTTTTTGGAGTATATTCAAAACTATGATGAAAAGAACCCCGCCACTCATCAAGGATTTGACTTGGATAAGAACACCATGAATGAGATTTACACTTATTTTGGATTGGAGAGCGGTACCAAAGACTTTATTGGACACGCAATGGCGCTTTGGTCAAATGACGATTACTTGAATGAGGTTGCCAGACCTACATACGAGAGAATCTTGTTGTACGCGCAGTCTGTTGCCAAATATGGTAAATCTCCTTATATTTATCCATTGTATGGATTGGGCGAGTTGCCTCAGGGATTTGCTAGGTTGTCCGCCATCTATGGAGGAACTTATATGCTAGATACACCAATAGATGAAGTGTTGTATGAAGGAGAGGGACCTGATAAGAAATTTGCCGGTGTTGTGACAAAAGAAGGTACAGCAAAGGCACCCATCGTTGTTGCTGACCCTACATACTTTCCTGAATATGTTAAGAAAACCGGACAGAGAGTCATTAGAGCTATTTGCTTGTTGGACCACCCAGTACCCAACGTGGATTTGGATTCTTTGCAAATCATTATTCCCCAAAATCAAGTTGGTAGAAAGAATGATATTTATATTGCCGTGTTGTCCGATGTTCACAATGTGGTTCCAAAGGGACACTTTCTTGCGATCGTGTCAACAATTATTGAAACAGATGCACCACACGTGGAGTTGGAGCCTGCATTTAAGTTATTGGGACCAAGAATAGACACCTTGATGGGTATAGCCGAGCTTTACGAACCAAAGGATGATGGAACAAAGAACGGTATCTACTTGTCTAAGAGTTACGATGCCAGTTCCCATTTCGAATCCACCACTGATGACGTGAAGGATATTTACTTTAGAATCACTGGGAAGCCATTGGTTTTGAAAAAGAGAGAGACCGAGGATGAAGAGTCAAATGTGATTCCATAAAGTTAGAGAAGTAGAAAGTGTAGCAAAGATTAAGATTGTAATGTGTTACTAGAATTATCCACACAATGTTACGCCTCTCGCGAAAATATGTTACCTCCCAAGGTCTTTCTAGGAATCTCCGATTCAGACAAGAACTTAGCCTCAAATTGCCCGCCGATGATTAGCACATCCCTAGTTAGGTCAACCACACACCGGTGCCTTCTCAACATGTCGAGACCAAACAAAATACCTACCGAGGTATCAACAACATAAAATGAACACGGCAACTCGACACCAGTGCCATGAATTTCAAGCGGTACGCTGTGGATCTTTCCGCCGATATTTTGTGTACCAACACCAACAGCTTGACCTTGAAATCTCTTGTCAATCAACCTTGATATGCCACACTCCTGCGCTATATCCGGACTAATGATTGTCATGGCAGCACCGGTATCAACCAAGGCAACTTGCTCAACGCCATTGATTTTCAACTTGAGATAAAGCATATTGACGCTAGTGAAACTCTCGGGACTTATATCCCAGGCCAACTTCATGTTCTCTTCAATAGCCTCTTGCTGGATCAACTCCATAATACGAGCCTGGTTTTCCGGATTATCTGGATCTTGTTGTAATCGGAGTAATTCAGCCTGCGACGACGAAGAATCCCGCTGCTCTTCCCTCACTTGCTCAATCATCAAGCTTCTGAAAGTTTCAGGATTATTTATCGCATTGTAGAGACTGGGCTGAGTCACACGCATGGTTTCGAGAGCACGCGGATCTGACAAGATCTGTTGTCTCACCATTTCCACTCGGTCATTGATTTGCGAGTTTGAAGGGTGGCCAGTTGCGGGAGTTGTCGCCAGTTGCAGCGCGGAAGAAGATGGTGGTGCATGGTTTTCTCTTGCTTTGGATAAGATCAATAAATCGTTGTTGACTATGCCCAACTCCGTCAACGTTTTATTTGCCTTCAATGGGTTCCCATTTAATTTCAAGTTTTGCTCGGCGGGGCTAATTCCAGTTTCCGCTTGAAGGTAAGCTTTGAAGTCCTCGAGGGACAATGATTCTGGAACATCTACGGAGATGATGTCTCCACTGAAATCTAGCGATATGGTCAATTGCATTTTTGCCTCTGAATTCGCAAGTTGCAAACGAGGTCCAAAGATTGTTTTTTTTTTTTTTTCTCTATTTTTTCTTTTTTTTTTTCCTCTTTGATGTATTTATACGCCGTTTTATCATTATCTGGGTGGCAAAATCTATTACATTACTAATGTAAATGGCTACTTAAACTGAAATACAAACCCAACCGATCTCTTACGGCTCGGCCCTCTTCGCCACCGGCACTGTTTCCATAGTTTATGCATTTACCACATCTGGGATAATCATGGCCACTTGGCCCCCATTCAACAACATTTTCTTCACAACTTCACCCTTGCCATCGTTGTTGTTATCAGAGATCGTTGTGACATCTTCCAAGACCATGTTCACAAAGTCATCAAACCCTATTAGTGTTCCGCGGAATTCTGTATCACTCGTCATCAATATGCGAACCTTCTTTCCAATTGATCTATCTATGACTTCCAACGGAAGCACTTGTTGCAGTATAGATCCGCTAGTCCCTTCAACGGTATGTTCCTCGCTCATGTTGTGGCTGTATTCTAATGTAGACTGAACACTTTAGGCTTTGTCTTTAGGCTTGACAGCTTTGGTGATGAATTTTTTTTTTCTTCCTCGTTCCTTTTTTTTTTTTTTTTAACATCTCGCATGCACAAAATTAAAGCTTGCCTATATAATCCTTTACCCTACACACTCGCCCAATTCTTCTTGCCCTTCCAGCCTTCAAAATCAATTAATGCTTGCATACACCCCCACTCGGTGATTTTGTTTTGAAGCCAGACCAAATTCACAGGTTTTGTCAAGTAATCATTACAACCAGCGGTTAATGCATTCTTCCTATCAACTGATGAATTAGAAGATGCAGTCAAAGCAACGATTATCACCGGTGACCTGAAGGTATTTGTATCCAATTTATCATCCGGCTCTAACTCATTCAATGCCAACCTGTTCAACTCTGTGTCGTCAAATACACCAATTTTATTCAATTTTTCTAAATGTCGTATTTCCTTCGTAGCCTCTATACCTGACTTCACGGGTAGTTGAATATCCATCAACACTAGATGGAACCCCCCTTTCTTCCACTTGTCAATTGCTTCTTGTCCATTTTTGGCTATTTGGTAGTTGATTTTCCGTTTCCTCAAAAACGCACCCAAAATTGCTTGATTAATGGCATTATCCTCAACAACAAGGACGGAAATCGATGGAAAAACTTTATCTAAAGCCGGATCGGTTGGCTTTTCAAATTTGGTACCCTTGCTGGAGCTGATGGTTTTTGTCAACGACGGTAAAAGGTCAGTCTTCGACAGCTCTGCTTGAGGGCCAGGTGAAGGAGATGATACAAAGTTGGCATCAATTTTCTTGTTCTTGACGGCGGGGTGTTCCTGGGAAGAGTCGGCTGAAACTTTTGCTTGAGAGCCCTCATCGACGCTTGCTTTAACACTTTCTTGTAGTGTTTTGGACTTTGATGAAGTTGAGCTGGAGTTGATGGAAAAGTTTTTAGGCAAAAGAAGAATTGCTTGCGGATTGGATTTTTGCAGTGGTGATTGCACTACATTGGCGTGTGATTGACTTCGCGGAACCGGTGAATTTTTTGCAGCTGTTATCGAAGGCGATACAGATCTCTCCTTGTAGGAAGTCGTCCCCGACAAACTAGTATAACTCGACTTAGATGCTGAAAAATTCTTTAATGCCTGGACTTGGCTATGGCCATGGCCATAGCCATGTGACTGTGGTTGTGGATGTTGTGCTTGCGGGAATGGTGTACCTTGCTTCGATTGTGGTTGTAGCGGTTGTGGTTGTAGCGGTTGTGGTTGTCTCAATTGGGATCGGTCATTTGGTGGTTTCGAGAGAGGTCCATCTTGGTCGGAATAGGAGTATTGACGATCTCTAGGTTGAGCCTCCACATTTGCACCAGAGGAGCTAAAACTTTCTATTATTATCGCATCATTCATACCCATTCCCTGGGGGAAATGCGTATCTAGAACTTGCCATACATTCTGGTCGGGTTGCAATTGCTTTACATCATCAGTCAGCCTATTTGATGGTTTCTCCAGCACATTATCCGTGCTCGAATCGCTCACTATATCTAATTTGAGTGTCAAGTTGGCTGCATCGTCAAACCTTCCAATTGAATTGGGATACTTTTGTATTATTTGCGACTTCAAGTCGTCCACTATGTCATCCTTGTAAGCTGATATCGTAGTTGGTGTTCCTTGCGGCATCCTCACCCATATTCTTCGAGGTTTATTATACTCTTCATCTGCCACTGACCACGTAGTTGGCGTACGTCCCTGACCAGCATAACCCAACGACTTGCCCGTATTGGTATCCACCAGGAGATGGGATTGCTTATCATTCTTGAGGTAATTATTATCCTGTGTCGAATTTAAGGAAGTGCTGACCCCACTCATCGGAGCACTCATTGAGTGCCTTGGTATCAGATTCAGTGACGTAGACTTCATCTGGTACGGGGGCGCAAAGTCACCACTGTTGTACATATGGCTCATCGTGGGGGGGAATTGATTGTATAAGCTAGGGCGTGGTATCTTAGAGGACAATTTTTTCCTCAAAATTGAAATACTCGTAGATACATATCCGCGACACAACACTTGGAGATTGAGGCTATAAAGAGCTACAAATCTCAAAAAGAGAATTAACATACACAGCAAATTATATCAAGAAGTTATGCAAGGTTAAAGTGCCACCAGTCCCGTTAACAATACAGTGCCTACAAGTTTAGATAACAGCCAGGGTGACAAAATTATGGTGAATTATCTTACCCAATCGATATGAGTAACTAATCATTCCCAGTCATCCTCATCCTCATCCTCATCCTCATCCTCATCCCCGTAGGCATCCCCTTTATCTTTGTTGGTGTCTTCCTCTGAGACTTTAGTATGAGGCTGCAGTTGCTTGGGTTTGCTCACCTTTACAGGTGCCTCTTCATCTTCATCATCCCAAGTAAAATCATCTTCATCCTTATCTCTAGCCTTTTCTGCCGTCTCACCTTTCTTTTCCTTTTGTAGCAATTCCTTCCTTTGTTTGTCTAGATCTTTCAATTTTCCTTCATTCTTGAAATATCGGTACCAAAACGTGTTATAACTTACCTTCACTGGCACGAGCTCATTCATTGTTTCTTCCAAAGTTTCAGGATACTTTTTCAAAAGAGCTTCAATTTCGGAGGTCTTGGAGTCCGAGTTGAAATTGCTTATTTCCTCTTCGTTGTCAATGGTATCATCGGTGTAGAATTCCTTGGTGGTGTGCAACTTGAGCAAATCGTTGTCATATCTAGTTGCTCCATATTGAGTGTATAAGGGCGAACTGTAAAGAACCTCTTTTTCTTCTGATTTGGGCTCCGGCTTTACAGACACTATGTTGGACAAAAACGAGGTGAAATTGGTAACGTACTCACTGGCCTTGTTTTCAACAGCTTCCAACCTAGAGTCTAAACCATCCAATGCACTGCTAGCTGCCTTTCTCAACTCATTCAAATGCAATCGCTGCTCAAGGTTTGATTGCTTTAATTGCTCTTGAAACTCTCTCAAGCTCTCGCCAACAGATTGTACATTTTTGTTTTCACCAACGTTTGCCCTCAATACATTCAATTGATTAATCAAGCTTTGTTTATGCTCTTCCAAGTGATACTTATCTTGAAGAACTCCTGCGTTCTCTTTCCAAAGTTGTTGAAATTTGGATTCAACTGCTCCATATGCTTTATCAATCTCCTGTTCCAAATTTTCAAATGTTTCCTCCGTCTTGTTGGATTTTTCGACCTCTAGCTTCAGTTTTGATACATCTTCACTGAAAATATCTTCTTCTTGGACATATACTGTGTCAATGGGATCCATTATTGCTGAAACTCCTTGATATCGCGTGGATAAGAACTCACAGAACTACGTTCGTGCTTGACTTTGTCCCGAAAGAAGAAAAAAAAAAAAATTCTTGACAGCCATTTAGGGGATTGGGGGGAGGGAGGTGCACTTTTCTAAATTTTGAAGCAATGTGAACATCATTGAGTGGAAAAGCCCATCTATTTTCTACATTTCCTATCTGAGAAAGTTCTCACCGAACGACCAACTACAATATGCTAAACTCCCTACAGAGAGTTCCAAAAGACCCGATGTTAGTATCTTCTCCTCCCCCCCCCCCCTTCGCCCTGTTAGCCAAGCTAAAAGTTTTTAGTGAGAGGTCGTGATTTTGTCGCGTCGATCGGCGCACGGGACTTGGGGAACATGGCGCGATTTTATAAATGCTGGGCAGCTTTCTTTCCGTATGAGAAGTGTTTGCCAACAAAACAGAAAACAAAAGAATTGATCTTATACAACGTCAATGTCCAACACAGCTAAGGGTTGTTTGTTGTCTATCAAAAATGCCAAGTTCAAACCAAACTCATTGAAAAATGCATCTTTTATCTTTGCAAACCCCATCAAAGATATTCATGTAACATGGGGTGCAGGTGAGAGCACAGGTAAAACTAGTGCTAGTACATGGGCCGTTACCGGGCCCTCCAAGTCAACTATGTTGAAGATTATAGCTGGAGAGTTTATATCATTTCCACCACTTTCGAGAAAATATCCTTTTATCAATGAGCCAGCAACTCAGCTTCAATTCCTAAATTTTAATGACAAATCGGGTCTAGATAAGGTTCACTTGTCAGCTAGGTACGAGTCGTACTCTTTCAAAGGTGCGTTGGAAATGAGTGACGATACCAACTCTGTATTCAATTATATTACTGGATTGAACAATTACAATACCCAACACCAAGATTTCAACAAGGAATACATTGAGCATTTGATGAGTCTTTTGAATTTGCGCCACCTTAAAAAGAAATGGATTAATTCATTGAGTAATGGACAAATGAGACGAGCACGAATTGCAAAGTCGTTGGTGAACAAGCCTAGATTGTTGATTATTGATGACCCGTTCTTAGGTCTCGACCCTTCAAATACAGAAAAGGTCAGTCAAGCTTTGAAGGATGTACATGAGACTTTTGGGATTAGCATTGTTTTAGGCTTGCGATTGGAAGATGACATACCGACTTGGCTTGAAAATATATGTTTTGCAAACGAAGAGGGCCCTCAAGTCACCGGGCGTCGTAACGATGCAGATGTTTTAAATGAATTGAAGAAGATTGTCAATAAAACCGACCTTGGGGAGGACAAAAAGCTAACTGATAAGCCGCTAGTTAAAATCGACCCCGCAGACGCATTCAAGGAGGATCCCATACACATCGAGTTCAATAATGCCAAAGTTGCCTATAAGGATTTAACTATATTGAAGGACTTTAATTGGAAGATTCCAAAAGGAAGCAAATGGAGGATCTTGGGCGACAATGGGACTGGTAAAACTACTATCCTTTCGTTGATCACTGCAGATCATCCACAGAGCTGGCGATCGGTTTTGAAAATTGATGACATATTAAGAAAGACTGGAAGTGGGGTCACGTTCTTTGATGTCAACAACAAAATTGGAATTTCGTCCCCAGAGTTGCATGCTTTGGTTCCACAGCATAGTAGTACGATGAAAGACATAATACACAATGGCTTAGTGCAAGACATTGGAAACTCAAATTTTGCCTATAAAGCCAAGCTCGACAAATTGGACTCAGAAACGCGTGCTCGAGCTGATTACATTTTTAGCAAGTTTGAAGACATCCTTGAGGAGCATGGGGATTCACCATTTATTGACTTGAGCATGACAAATCAAAAATTGGCGTTGTTTCTTAGAGCAGTGATTAAAAGCCCTGAAATTTTGATACTTGACGAAGCATTTTCTTGTATGGAGGACGCTCAAGTCATGCATCGGTGCCACGACTTTATAGCTCAGGATCCGTTATTCAAAAATACGACCGTTTTATCCATCGGGCATATTGACCGAGAGTTGAACCAGTATGACTACATGCTCAAATTGACAGGCGACGAAAACCGATCATATGAGGTGTATAGAGTTGATTAGATTAGATTAGATTTAGAAAAGACCCTCTGTGTATGGCTTACATGATATGATTTTTCCCCTATTCGACATTGTTTACATAATCATCGCGTAACGCTGCTTTTTTTTTTTTTTTTTTTTTTTTTTTTTTTTAATTTTTTTTTTTTTTAAAAAAAACCTTTTTTTTCTTACAACAACTAAGAGAAAACACTCCAACAGAGGACAAACAATTTGACGGAGACACTGAGCAAACACTGGATTACACGGAAAAGTTGTCACTCAGGTACATATTTCCGTTCATACGCAACATCAAGGCATCTTTCAACAATTCCTACTCACATTTCGCTCACTACCAAGCACTTTGTTGTTGTGTATTCTCTTTTAACGTCGACGCATTGCATTTTCAATAACCTGCGTACCCGAACTGTCATTTCACTCATTACAACTCCCCCATGTCAACCAGGACATACTCAAAGTCTATACCAAATGCTCCCGAAGATACTCGACCCATTGAGGTCAGGAGTAACCTCGAATATGGAAGGCAACTGTCCAACGAGTACTTGTATGTGTCGAAGCATCCAGTAGGAGAACCCTTGCCGACGCCCATTGATGACGACCCACCATATCCTATTTATTTATTGACTTATTTAAACTACCTCATATTGATTATCATTGGACACATTAGAGACTTTTTCGGAAAGATTTTCAAACCTCAGGAATATAAACATTTAGTTGAAAAAGACGGATATGCCCCCTGGTATGACGGATTTGAGAGCTTTTACGTTAGAAGACTAAAAACAAGAATTGATGATTTATTTGCAAGACCCATTTATGGAGCACCTGGAAGATATATCAAGTGTTTCAATAGAATTAGGGATGGAAAAACTGGTTACTTGTATGACGGAACTTCAACGGAATGTCTCAACTTATCCTCATACAACTATCTTGGGTTTGCACAATCAAGTGGAGCATGTACCGACTTTGCATTAAAGTGTGTTGACGAGTACGGTACCTCGGGATGTTCACCAAGATTATATTGCGGTACCACCGACTTGCACCGCGAGTGTGAGAGAGTCATTGCTGAGTTTGTTGGTAAAGAAGATGCTATTGTTGTTAGTCAAGGATATGGGACAAATGCAACTTTTTTTGCCTCCGTTGCCGACTCTAAAACGTTGATTATCTCCGATGAGTTGAATCACGCATCAATCAGGTTCGGTATTAGGATCTCGGGGGCAATTGTCAAAGTGTACAAACACAACGATATGAAAGATTTAGAACAAGTTATCCGTACCCAAATAGCGCAAGGACAGCCAAAGACTCACAGGCCATGGAAGAAAATCATCATCGCTGTCGAAGGGTTGTACTCCATGGAAGGTAATATGTGCAATTTGCCAGAAATCGTTGAACTTAAAGAGAAATACAAATGCTACTTGTTTGTTGATGAAGCTCATTCAATTGGTGCATTGGGTCCAGAAGGACGAGGAATTTGCGACTACTTTTCCGTGGACCCAGCTAGGGTCGATATTTTGATGGGGACTTTAACCAAATCATTTGGTGCTACCGGTGGTTACATTGCAGGTGATAAAACGTTAATTGACAGAATGAGATTGGATTATCAAACCAATTCATATAGTGAATCTGTACCTCCTCCCGTTTTGGGTCAAATGATTTCCTCGTTGAATGTGATTAGGGGCACGCTTAATCCTGGTGAGGGACAAGAGAGGTTGCAGAGAATTGCATTTAACTCACGTTACTTGCGATTGGGATTGAAAAAGTTGGGTTACATTGTTTATGGGGCCGATGACTCGCCGGTTATTCCAGTTTTGTTGTTTTTGCCTTCCAAAATGCCAGCTGTTTCAAGAATGTTGTATGATTTGGGCATCGCTGTGGTTGTTGTGAGCTACCCAGCAACACCATTGGCCAGTGCAAGGGTAAGATTATGTGTTTCTTCGGCATTAACAAAAGAAGATTTGGACTATGTGCTTGAAAAGTTTGATCAAATTGGTGACTTGCTATATTTGAAATTTAGTAGTGGTATTGCTGGAGGGTCTAAAGTGCCTGGACAGCCCCCACGGTGGTCGATTGAAGACGTTTTGGCTACAAATGTTGAGGACAGCAAAAGACCCAAGTTACTATAATGTGTAGCGCCTGTGTGTAAACTTTTCCTCTTAGAGTAAATTAATAAATTGAAACGTATAGATAAAATTTTGCGAACAGAAAAACTAGCAACAGCAGTAGCAGCAGCAGCAGCATCACCACCACCACTACTACAATCTCTTTCGCCCACATTACGTGCTGCACCAAAAAAGAAATGGTTGTGATCCCTGATGCTCACATACCTCCACTACGATTCAATCTAGTTCAGCCAGACTTGTATCGTGGCGCATATCCGCGACAACCAAACTTTAAGTTTTTGGAAACACTCAATCTCAAGACGATAATTTCGCTAACTCCGGAACCAATAACCATTGACACAGACCCCGTTTTTTACCAATGGGCCAAGGAACAATCCATTCATCTAATACATTTGGAATGTGCTTCTGGAGGTAAGGGAAAGAAAAGATCTGTACCTTTAGACTACGATTTGGCCTTAACTGCCCTCCAAATTATGATCCATTGTCGGTATCAACCCGTTTTTATCCACTGCTTAAATGGTGGACAAATCACAAGTTTACTAGTTGCATGTTTGCGAAAACTACAGTTTTGGTCAGCTATTTCCATCTTCAACGAATTCATCAATTTTACAACCAATATCACCGTTAATGACAGATTGTTTGTTACAAATTTCCACGGGACCGTGAAAGTCTCCCCAAAAGACAAAGCTCCCTGGTTATGGACCGGTGTTAGCAAGCATTTAGTTATGAATCATCCAAAAATAAAAGTAATCGAATTAGATGATGCGGGGGATGATATACAGTCTATACAACACTACACTCTTTGAAAAAATACACAGAATGCATTTTTGTTCATCACTTCACTCAGTGACACATTGGTGGTTACCTTGGAATCGTCAAAATAGCACCAACGTTTCTTCAGACCCTTGTAAACATAAGCAGTGTAGTGTCCAGTGGATAATGTCCCAAAATGGTTGGCAACTCCATATACCTTATACTTGAATGGTGGCTCCTGGTTTCTCACCGGAAAGGAGTCGAGAATGGTAGTCTCCTCTTCAAGAGACATTTTTGTTCCAACAGAATCATTCATTATCGTCCCAGGCTTTGTCCAATATTTCGTCAAATCCAATGTTTCAGTAACGGGGTATGTCACAAATGTTTCCAACTTGCGTATTTGTCCACTGGAGCTCACTTTGAACCGTTTAAAATTCACAATCAAAACTTGAGGCAAACGAGTAATTGCAATTTTCTTTGTCGATCTGGTGAACCTCTTACAATGCGAGCAATGCCACTTGTTTCCTTCGTCGAGTAGCTCAGTTTTTGTAAACTCTTCAATACAATCTTGTAAAGTCACCTTCAGCGTTTGATTCAATTTCTCAGGAATGGGTAGAGACAAGATGGAGAAAGCGTTGTAGGTTGTCGAGGTTGTCCCACATTCCAAACAACACAATTGTGACAAGTACTGACCTTGGAAAGTATCTACGATTATGGAAAAGTTCAACTTCAAGTACCTCTCCCATTCAATTGTTGAGGCTAACCTCACAGGTATGATTTCACGGTTTTTTTCTTGCTCTGGTGTCAACTCCGATATCCGCTTCTTTTCCTGTGGATCTAAAGCTGGCCTCTGGTTTAAATCCTCATGCAAACCGTCTAGCAAAAAAGTGACAAATTCCGTACAGTCTTGTTGCGAACACGAGGCAAACTGTTTACCCGGCGAACATTCTCCGGCAATTTTTTTGAATTTGGATGGGCTAAAGGCTTTTCCATTGTTATTCAACATGTTCATAAACAATTCCACAAAAGCTGTAGTGAGTATTCCTTGTGTACCAAGCTTATTGTTAAAGTTGATATGTTGCTTGTAAGATCCATTCATTGTCAACGAAGGAACAAAAAATGACGTTAGTTGTGGAGTAGCTGCCAAGCATTGAATCATGCAATTCATATAGCATGAATTGCCCAAGTTGACCAATCCAGTGGCAAAATCATCTAGTAAGTTTGAAACTGTGTTCTTCTTGGGGCTAGGTGAAGGAACCACGGGTTGGGAAGTCTTTGAAATGGGTGCGGTTATACCAACTGGATGAGGATTATAGGGCTGTACACCCATAGTCAGCGCTGTCAGCGGCAAAACTCTACTACTACCGTCAAGCTTTGGGTGTGGTGTATTTTCCGTCCTTTTTGGCTCACTTGGACTTGCTCTTCTAGCCGACGACAAGTAATCGTCAAATGATTTTGGATATACCAAGCCATTCATTTCTACCTCGGAGGACATATTTCGAGAATTTTCAATGGCATCACTGCCAAATATGTCAAACCAGTTTTTTATTCCACCAGATAAGTACGTGGGGTACAATTTGAGCTGTGACGAGATCAATGGGTTCTTGATTGTCAATAGATCAATTAATCGCCGAAATGGGTTGGCTAACGGTTGCTCGATATCCTTGATGATTTCAATAAATCTATTGTTTCCCATAGCGCCAAATTTGAAGTTGTATATGACAACATAATCAAACTTCTGCCGGTCTTCGAAAAGTTTGAACTGCAGATGAGACATTGTGTGTCTTAATTTCGCTTCCAAATCCTGACTTGTAGCCTCAGCTGAAAGGTTTTCCACCAATGAGGGCTCTATGTTGAGGGTATTTGGATGTTTGATGTGGTTATGCACGTAGTCTTTTCGAGCTCGATAATCAATGAGCAAAACTTTACTACTCAGTAGAAGCTGTTGAAGCTCCATGGGACTGACCAGTTCTTGATACCTGTGGGGATTGGCAGCTTGCGTTGCCATAGTAGTATTAACCTGTGAGTTACCTTGCTTTAAAGCTTTAAACCGATCTAGTAGATCATCACCGGTGTCTGCGTGCAAGTGACTTTTGATCACACCCATCTGCTTTGCCCTATCTTCGAGCACGCTCTTCATAGTTGAGTAGATCTCATCACTGGCTCCCTTAATCTTTCCTTGATAATGCTCCAAATATCGTTTCAGCAAGGTAAAGAGTATATACGCTAGCTCATAGTCGCAATAACCAATCTTTTCCAACATCTTGCTCTGAGATACAAAACGTTCCACAAGGTATAGCTGGCATGGGATGATTTCTTTTATTCGCGTAAACTGTGCTACTAGCCTGTCAAATATGAGATCTTGAATTGCCTCAAGCTGTTTTATGGAAAGTGTTGCAGGCATTGTGGTGGCATGTGATTAGAAGGAGGATTACTGATAATTGTGCCATGCATTATATTTGATTTTTGCCTTTGAAGTAGTGACGCTACCAAATACGTATCACGGAGCATGAACATGTCCACATTTACGTATGTGTAGACTACATATGTCAGTACTTATTCGAATGCATTTTGAATAGCGATGAGGGAGAATATACCTTTTATCACTCTCTTCCAAGTGTTTTCCTCAATCGGTTCTCTCAAAGAATGGTGGATTGTTATAGGTGAAGAGCGAAGCAAACTGGGAACGAGTTCAGTTTCAGTTGTTTATCGTTCCTGCAGCTTGTGCAAGATCAACTGATCCAATGCACATAGTTTTCATTACAAGCTGATATAAAGGCTCCCTAAATTAAGGTATGAAGTAGAAGGTAAATCTACCAAAAATTTGTGCACAATATTTTCGCACACCTTTTGCAACAATTTTTTGATACACCACAGTCTTTTACAACACACACACACACACACACACCCACGCACTTATACAACGCAATCAAACTCATTTCCCACCATGGCCTCGTTGAGAGGTAAACATGGCTATTTTGAATCTTGTTCTACTTACACTGATAAAGAGAACTACTTTCTAGTTGATTCTAGATATGAAATCATTAGAGTTTTAGGCAAAGGTTCTTATGGAGTAGTTTGTTCTGCAGTGGACACCAAGAGTTTGAGCACTGGGCTCGAGCATAAACTTGCCATCAAGAAGGTGACCAAAATATTCACCAAGGACATTCTATTGGTCAGAGCCATTAGGGAACTAAAGTTTATGAAGTTTTTCAAGGGACATAAGAATGTATGTTTGATTTCATGTTCATCGGCAATTATGAATTTATACTAACCGGTAACAACTAGATTGCATCGTTGCTTGATTCTGATATTGTCTATGTGAAGCCTTACGATGGGCTCTATTGTTTCCAGGAGTTGGCGGATCTCGATTTAGCCAGGGTTTTATATTCAAATGTCCAACTTTCAGAGTTTCATATTCAAAATTTTATGTATCAGATGTTATGTGGTCTCAAGTACATACACTCGGCTGACGTCATACACAGAGACTTGAAACCAGGAAACATTTTAGTGACAACACAGGGAACACTCAAGATTTGCGATTTCGGTTTAGCACGAGGTATCAACCCAAAGTTTTTCAAGAACCGCACTGCCACAATCACCAACTATGTTGCCACCAGATGGTATCGTGCGCCGGAGTTGATTTTATCCACTAAAAACTATTCAAAAGCGGTTGATGTTTGGGCAATGGGCTGCATTTTAGGCGAATTATTTGGAAGAAGACCGCTTTTCCCTGGCAAGAATCTGCATGAACAGATTCACGAGTTGTTCAAGGTTTTGGGGAGCCCACCACCCGAAACGATTAAGAAATACAACTGGAAAATTGAAGGAATTCTGTGGGTAAAGTACAAATCTGCCAACTGGAGATCGATTTACCCGTTCGCCCCCACAGAAGCGATAGATTTAATACACAATTTATTGCAGTGGGATTGCAACAAGAGATTCACTGTGGAGGAAATACTTGAACAGGAGTTTTTCAAGTTTGTGAGAAATGTTACTGAAGAGGCAAGTAGTAGATTGCTATTTGATTTTAGCTTTGAGGAAAAGTCGTGTAGCATACCCCAGTTGAAGGAGGTATTGGAAGCAGAGGTTAGCGAGTTTACTGAAATCTGCAATACCGGATAGTGAAAGACAGGAAACACATTGACATATCTCAAGACAGGATGAGTATTAAACGTTTTTATAACAGCGTATAGGACATTTAAGTTACAAGTACCGTAACAAGAACGTCATTAGTGAATGAGTGGGGAGGTGGGAGGGGGGCAAAAAAAAAAAAAAGAAATATGGCTCTCTCTTTCTCTCTTTTCCCCCCACAATTCGTCTATTGTTTTATGATAGATCCTCACACAAAAGGCAATTTGTAAGGAAAAACCATGTGCACTTATTATTATTTTGTTTAGAAGTTAGCTGGTTTAGTCAATCTAGCATTATGGTTAGCAAAAGAGTCAAACGTTTCATAGGTATAGGGTATGTTGGGAGATACCTGTGATAATAACTCCCCACGCTCCGCCAAAGAAGTATAAATTGGTGTGAATTTGCCGTTGCCTAATTTTTGTTACTCACTTTCAGTTCCTCCTCTATACAACACTTTTTCATTATGACAATTCACCACCACCCAGATTTTATTCCTTACCAATACATTGTCCATATCAAAGGCGAGGACAAACCTTTGGTCACTGATGTTGAATCAGCTGAATCAATTCACATCAAGATCCCTGCTGGTGTGAAATTCTACCAAATTGTTAGATTTAAAGTCAAAAACAGAAAATTAGAGAATTTACATTATAAACAACTCACTAAAAAGGCGGGGTTAACCATAAAGAAGATTGAAGTTGACTTGGGCACTCATGAACCATCTGAAACTGAGATCTATGAAGTCCAAACACCAGAAGACTCAACCCCTGGTGGATGGTTGACCAAGGGTCAATATTCCAGTACTACTACTTATTACGAGGGAGACAAGGAATTGTATACCGATGACTGGATCTTGGAAATTATTTAGATCCTGTGTCGTCTTATGTACTGAGATTGATTCTTAGAGAATAGACGTTTATTCGTAGACAGTGGTACCATTTTGTTGTAGATTGTAAAGAGTAAAGAGCCTCCACATCCCTTTCAGCCGGATCAATCGTTTGGAATGAGCTGCAGTTGACAACATGTGTGCTAGCAGGTCAATGCAGAAAACCATAGTCTTTCCATATTATTGCACTCAGTTCAGGGACCTCAGAAATTGACTTTCTGTCATATCTAAAGTAAAGCGTCTTGGCAGACCCTTGTAAGAGCCTAAATGCGAAAAAAAAAAAGGTTTCGGCTGTGGAACATTGTAAGGTCCCAGCTCGTTTACAACAGCCGCACAAACTAGCACATCTACCAACTACCGAAAGAATGCATTGATATGTTAATACAATTTAGACTGCGGATAATCTGCACGTGGTGTGAATACAAAACGGGAAAGTGGGGTAAGCTTTTCGCTTGCCATTATTGCGAACAGTTCATTTTTTTTTTTTTTTTTTCCCGAGCATCAGTATGGAGATACCCAGAGATCAAAAAATCCCGACGGCAATAGCTACGGTTGCTGAAATGACTGTGGTGCTGCAATCTTTGCGCGCTTTGAGGAAGTTTTCTATTGTGCTCTTAAGTCCGCATTATCCAAGGTGTTGCGCGGACATCCATTCCGGATAGTTATAAATAAGGAGGCAATGTCTCCCCCAATTGTATCTTTCTCTACCTCTTTCAGAGACTGTCTACACGCAAGAAAGTTTTTCCATAATGACCTACCCACATGCGGATTTTATCCCAGTACAAAACATCTTGAAAGTCAAAGGTAAAGAGCCCGTGGTTTTCGAAATCGAGGGCAAAGACGAGGGCCTTGAAGTCAAGATTCCTGGCGGAGTCAAGTACCACAACACCTTCAGATTCAAAGTTAAAAACAGAAAGTTGGAGAACTTGAGGTTTAAGCAAGTCGTCAAGAAAGGTGGACTTACAATCAGGACTACTGAGGTAGATTTGGGTACTCGCGAGCCGTCTGAATCTGAAATTTACGAAGTTGATACACCAGAGGACGAAACACCAGGTGGCTGGTTGACAAGAGGTGTTTATCAAGCATCCACAACATATTATGAAGGAGATCAAGAGTTGTTTACTGCTAGATGGACATTGGAGCTTACCAAATAGTTGAATAGGTAAATGATACAGAAACAAAAAGACTCAAGTGTCGGTAAACACTCTAACCCCCGCCCCCTTGTAAGTACAATCGTCAATTACCAGGACGATAGACTGCTTTTGCAACTTTGAAATGTCTTGCTTGATTTAAGGCGCAACCGCCTCGGGCGAGATAGAGCGTATCTGATGTGTATCTTTTCCTGACGTTTGGTGTTGCCTTCACTTTCTGAAGCATCGTCTTAACTAGTTGACAAAGTGTTGAGGATCTCATGCCTCACCATCATCGTGAGGCAATTGCTACTTGAGGAAAAGATTAAAAGACGTGCCTTTTCTGCTTGGATCAACCCTCAGCTCCACAAACTGGTCCATACTGACAAAGATGCTGTAAACAAGGCCGATTCCACTACCCTAAAAATAAGCTGTGGATTGCTTACTCATCACCTACGACCAGTCACAGGTTGCAAAAGCTGAAAATCTTCGGCTGAATCGAGTCACTCGTTTCAGGGGACGTACGCGCTTTGTTTTTGTGGCTGAAATTTTCCAGTTCAATAGTGGGGCAAGAGAGGGATAAAAGTAACACAATATTGCAAAAAATGTGTAATCCTTTTTTCTCTTTGTTTGGTGGAGAGCAACTCTACAACCAGAGAGGGAGTTGGACAAGCTCCATGAGTTTGAGAGAATCAGGAGCTTGGGGAGATTTTGCCTGCCTCAGCACAGCACAGTCAGTATCTACAACTGTCACCTTGTTTTATCAGAATTGTTCGACCAGAAGCGCAAAGCAAAGTGAAGTAAGATCCCGATTGCCGTAATATAACACAAAGGTAGAGTTGTACCGAGGAACAACCACGTACTTTCCTATAAATACGGGCCAAACGTAGCCAATCTTACACTCACAGATTTGCAATAGGATCCACATACCTAACTCAATCTTTGAAAAAAAAATAAAAAATGACAGTTCCACATCCAGATTTCATTCCATACCAAAACGTTTTGCAAATCAAAGGACAAGAGCCAATCGTATTTGACCTTGAAGGTAGAACTGAAGGGGTAGAAGTTAAAATCCCTGGCGGAGCAAAATACTTCACCACCTTGAGATTCAAGGTCAAGAATAGAAAGTTGGAAAACTTAAAGTACAAACAAGTTGTCAAGAAAGGTGGTATTCCAGTCAAGACCAAGGAAGTCGAATTGGGTACTCGTGAACCTTCCGAGACCGAAATATATGATGTTGACTCTCCAGAAGACGAAGCTCCAGGTGGCTGGTTAACAAGAGGTACTTATGCGGCAACCACAACTTATTACGAAGGTGACAAAGAGTTGTTCTCCACTCAATGGACTTTAGAAATCACTAAATAGGTGCATAGATGAATGAACACTTTTCAAGGCTAAAAAAAATCAAGCATTCTAACCAAGTAGATGTGTACGTGATGGCTTACATTCTCTGGAACAGTTGACAACGTTCTAAGGATGAGCAGTCTATAAATCACACCCAACTTACAATTAAAGTCGCTTCTTAGTGTCGTAAGATTTCTTTCTGTCTCTCTGCAGTTGCGACACATTTTTGAGGCAACAACAAAAGAGGCACTGCTAATAAGACTACCGCCACATTTAGGGGGTTACACTTTCATAGACCTATACTCCCATGAATATCCGTCAAGCCACACATGCTGGCTCCTGGTACAGCAACGATCCAAAAACACTCAGGACACAAATTCAGGCATTGTTACAGAGGGCAGAAAAGTCGGGCATTAGCTCAGTGAACGGGGCAAGGGTATTAATTGGTCCCCATGCTGGATATACGTACTCTGGAGAAAGACTAGGTGAAGCCTTTAATGTGTGGGATACAGAAAATGTCAAGCGGGTTTTCTTGCTCGGGCCTTCACACCATGTGTACTTTAAAGATAAGGCATTGCTTTCCCCATTTCAATTTTATGAAACTCCTTTTGGAGACTTACCTGTTGATAGAAGCACAATAGAGGACTTGCTCAAGAAAAGATTCAAAGTAAAACCTGGCCAACCAGTTTTCAAGTTGATGTCAGAGGAGATCGACGAAGATGAGCATTCGTTTGAAATGCACGCTCCATTCATTTACCACCAAGGACAAAAGTCCAAACACGGAGTACCCAAGATTATACCAATACTTATCAGCGGAATGGATTCCGAACTTCAAAACGAGTTGGTGGATGCTTTGTTACCGTATATTCAGAATAAAGAGAATCACTTTATTATCAGTTCGGATTTTTGCCATTGGGGATCAAGGTTCGGATACACCAAGGTCTTGACGAATAAGAGTGCAACTTTGCAAAGTTTAGAAACTGATCTTCATTCAGCAAGGTTATCTCTGAAGACCATTCCCGTTCACGAGTCGATTGAATTGTTGGATCGCATGGCTCTCCAGATTGCTTCCAAGGGCTCAGTTACGGAATGGAAGGAGTATATTCGAGTCTCTGGCAATACAATCTGCGGGCAAAAGCCAATAGCAGTCATATTACAACTCTTGGAGAGTTATGGTTCAAAGCAGAGTGGTGATGTTTTCAAGTGGCTTGGTTATTCTCAGAGCAACCCAGCCAAATCTCCGAAAGACAGCAGCGTCTCTTATGCTGCAGGTTATGTCGAGCTATGAATGGAATTTACTGTAGATGCAGTGTCTCCGTATATAAATCGGTACAATCAATAGAGATTTTTGATTTCGAACCCTGAAGATTTTGTAAAATCCGATCGAAAGTACGGAAGAAAATTAGAAAGAGGGAAAAAAAAAAAAAAATCGGCTAATTAATCCGATCTCTCCTCAAACAACCACTCAACAACCCCTTCAATATGAGTGATGCCAGGCTCTTTACCAAATCGAAAAGCATTGAGCTACGTGCAGAGATCGAACAAGCGTTCAAAAAATCTAAACCGATAAACAGGATAAAGATTGTGCTTCGCAAAGTATTGGCAAATGTGATCCTAAACAATCACGAAATGGCAACCTTGATGAAAGATGTGATACCATTGATGAAGTTGGATGATTTGGAAATTCGAAAGATCTGCTGTGAATACATAGTAAACTACGCTCATTTATCACCCGATACGCAACAAGCAGTCCCATTCTTGCAGCGTTTCAAAGACGAGCATTCGCCGAACCTACGCGCATTGGCTGTAAAAACTATGTCCTCGATTAATCTCCCAGAGTTTATGGACCTCAGCTTCGCCTCAGTCAAGAGAGCACTAAAAGACAAGGATCCATACGTCAAACGGTCGGCAGTTTATGCAATTGCGAAATTGTATCAGCACGATCCTGCACGTACCGAGGGACAATCATTGGTGGATGAGTTGAATGAATTGCTCTATGAAAATGACCTGATTATCATCTCGGATGCATTAGCCGCTTTGAGCTCCATAACGGAAAGTAGCAAAACTTTGAATTTGTCCATCGACAAGGCCCACTCATTGACTTTGATATCATTATTGCGGACAACTAACGAATGGCAACAGATTTATCTATTGAATGCACTAATGGCATACGTTCCTCAAACCGAGACCGAGGCTTTGGATTTAATAGAAGCAGCCCTTCCGTCCTTACAGCATGAGAATTCTGCAGTAGTGCTCAATGCTGTTAAAATCATAATTTACTATAGCAACTACACAAGAAACCCTGAACTTCACATTCCAGTTCTTCCCAAACGTATTGGAGCGTCTTTAAACTCGTTGCTTTCCAAGCCATCAGAGACTCAATTCCTAGTGTTGAGGAATGTAATCTTACTACTTCTCGGGAAAAAGCACTTGGTGCAATTTGATATCGAAATGTTTTACTGTCGTTTCGATGATCCAATTTATGTCAAGGATACAAAACTTGAAATTATTTATTTGTTGGCGAACGAGGATAATATTGAGCTGGTTTTGGATGAACTCGAAGAATACGCCACGGAGGTGGATGTCGCCATGGCAAGAAAAGCAATTAGAGCATTTGGGAACTTGGCTGTTAAGCTAGAGAATGCAGCTGAACGATGCGTTGAAGTGTTATGTGGTTTAATATCTACAGGTGTCACTTACATTGTTCAAGAAGCAGCCATTGTCGTGAAAAATATAGTAAGGAGATACCCAAGAAGATACGATTATGCTGTTGATGAGCTTGTCAAGTACTGCCAAATCTTTGAAGAACCGGATGCCAAAGCATCAATGATATGGATGGTTGGTCAATTTTGCAAAACAATACCCAACCCAAAGAAACATTTGTTTTTATTGATGACTTCGTTTACCGATGATCCTATTGAAGTTCAACTTGCCGTATTAACTGCAGTCACAAAATACTACCTCACGTTCCCCTTAGACGGCGAAAGCACACTCCTTGAGGTTTTGAAATGGGCAACCGAACTCACAAACAATCCAGATGTAAGAGATCGCGGGTACATTTATTGGCGTTTGCTTTCCTCCGAGTACGCCACTAGCTCCCAAAATGGATTTCAAGAGATTACAAAAGACATTGTTTTCAATCAAGATCCACGCATAACGTCGGAGAATGACAGTATTGATCCTGCAATCTTGGAAGAGTTGGAGCTCAATTTCGGTTCGTTAGCGTCGATATATCTCAAACCAGTTCAAAGTGTTTTTAGATTGGCCAAGCACAAACATCTTCAATGGTCACCAGCTCTTCAAACTGAGCAGCTGCTGTCATCAAGTCGCGAGTTTGCATCGCCGAAGCCGCTGTACATTCAGTCGCGAACATCAAGCACCTCTACAAATTCAAGAAAAGAATCACATTCAGTGAAGCATAATATTCGAAACTCGAGAGATGATATTAGCACGCAAAGTTTCAGTCCCAAACCCCCTGTTAAAGAAAACTTTGGACAAAAACTAAGCAGAAAGAGTTCATCCGTCACTGGCAAAATTGCCAATAAGATTCTGAACTTTTGATTAGTTACTCACTCAGTGGCTATATTAAGTATTCTAACGTTGGGGGAAAACCGTACGCTCGATGTGTCTGCCGTGATAGTCTCGTGCAAGATTGGAGGTATTCCTGGCTCTGGTCCATCGGGCAAGGTGCTTGCCAACTTTTCCAAATCCAATCCCAAGAACGACGCTAGTACGATCAATGATGCTGGACGAGACATTACACGCATTTGCTCTCGGCAGGCATTGCTGACTATGCATAAAGGGCAGCCCCATTGACAGTCACACAGCTTAATCCTATTAAAAGTAGAGTTTATCAACTCATCAATGCACTCAAAGATTTTGTACGAGTACCCAGACCCACTTTTGCCCCCCTTTGTATCGTAAAAAACTAGTCTTGCTGGCCTTTTACGCTCTGATTTCGTAGTTTTAAACTCCTTTGTAGGGGCTTTACACTCGGTCGCCAACTCAAAGTCACCTAGATTAGCGTTTGCAGGAGAATAGTTGACAAATATGGGGAGCATGTTCATAATCCCATGCGCGGCAGCGTGTATGCCACCGGCTGCAGAAAGTTGCTTTGCTTTGATGATATCGATAGCAGCTTTAGGAACATTCAACCAACATCCTTTAGCGTATGCAACTACCGGTGGGTTATTGACTTCCACCACCTCAAGAATCTCCTCTTTTCTATTGACCTTGAAAAATCCAAACACTTTCATTGTGATCTTGATTAGACCAAAGAATGTAGGTATATCCACTGGCTTCTTCATTGGAATAGGCACCAACGGTTTGACCAAGTCAACTTCTTCAGGATCTACATCTGTAAAATCCCTTTGGGAGGTAGTCCAATCCACATTGACTCTTTCAACTTTTGCATATCTCTCCTTGTCATTGAACTCCTTTACTAGATAGGGCTGCCCTTGATGTAAGAAAATACCTCCCTCATAAATAGTGAATGTAGTTCGCAGAAGCTCCACTTCTTCAATCACAATATTTCTATTAGCAGTGATATCAACGACAGCAACATTGTCATCCTCAACAGCTCTAATAGAGACCAATTTGGATGGTTTGGGCATATACTTGGGGCTAGGAATAAATCTGTCGCCAATGTCTTGCACCAAATGCTCTTTCAAGATACTTTCGAACGCCTTAAAGCTACGACCATTGGAGAACCATTTGTAGTCATCGTTTAACACAATTGCATCCTCATAAGCAGCACATTGCAAATGTCTTTCCAAGATCAACAGGCCGTGCTCCATGTCACGCAAACTGTCAACACATAAATCCTCATAAGTGTTTTGAACTAAATCATCAGCGTGCTCGATATAATGCTGGTCAATGGGAGACCTTCCTGGTACGAATATAACCACACTCCCTTTTGCATCCTTCCGCCTACCGGCTCTTCCAAATTGTTGATGCAAGTTCAGTTTCAGTATTGGGAACCCACAAGTAATCACAACATCCAAGTCTGATATATCAATACCCAACTCCAATGCATTTGTAGCGATTATAGCTCGCAATTGTCCCTCAAACATCTTCTTCTCAATGACGCGTCGATCAGATTTGCTGTAACCACCTCGATATGACATTATATCACTTTGTACCAATCCCAGTTTGGAAAATGGTGGCTTTTGCAAAAGGGTCCTCACCTCTCGCATCATCATTTCCGAAACCACTCGTATTGGGCAAAAAACAATAACCTTTAAACCACGCAATTCAGTCAAGAGGGTAAGCAAAAGCCTTGCCAGCTCAAAAATGGGACTCACTCTGGTAATCAATTTGCTATTAGAATCTGCTCGTCCTCTTTCTCCACGGTTATTCATTAAAACTGGGGGGTTCCAAACAAGCATTTTCTTTTCGCACCTTGCACTTCCATCATTGGACACATGCACAACTTTTGACTCCTCTGGAATCGAGCATATTGTTCGGAAATGTCGAACAGGGTTGTTAATGGTTGCTGAGCAAGACACAAAATGGAAACTCTTTTCATCTGGGCAGAATATGTTCTTGATCCTTGAAAGACGTGCCATGACATAGCCAACATTTATACCAAACGTTCCCTTGTAAATGTGCAACTCATCAACAACAACGTATTTGAGACCTTTCATAAAGTTCCTCCAAGACTCAAAGTTGCTGTTGGGTAGTATAGAAGCGTGGATGGTATCTGGATTGGTAAACAATATATCTGCTTCTTTCAGTATTCGAACTCTTTCAGTAAAAGGAGTGTCACCGTCATAAGTGTCTATAACTATTGGTCGCTTAGAATTGCTGGGTAAGTGGTTCAAAAATGTTCGAAATTGCTTGATTTGATCTTGAGCTAAAGCCTTGGTAGGAAATATGAATAACGCAGTAGTTCTTTTGTCCTTTATCCCATTGGTTATATCCCACAAAATGGAATTGAGCACGGGTAATTGGTATATGAGAGACTTTCCAGACGCCGTCAGAGTACTGACTATGACATGGGTTTCATTGTACTCATCCAACAAGATTTCCAAGGATTCTGCTTGGTGGGTATAAAGTCCCTCGTCTATTGATATACCTTTCGCACCTAGTAGAGCTTCTCTCAACTCAGGATGAAGGCTTTCAGACGCATGACTTGATAAGGCTTGGTACTGAGGTGGTTGAGTTTCATGTAATTTATGAGTCGCTACAATCTGGCCAGCATATGTCCTAGAAAGCTTCAACGACTCTATCATTTCATCTGCAGTATATAGCAGCTTATCGTTAGTTGCAACGTTTTCCTTGGCTTGGAGCACTTTCACCATATCCTCTAACTTCGGCTCCTCAGGAATCAACTTCAAAGCTTGCTTCGTCAACCCTTCTTCTGCTTGATTCATAGTGTCAAATTTCCCAATATATTCCAGAATAAACTGCTTGAATCGACTACTTCTTCCTAATATTATTCTGGTCAAGTTGTCTTTATCTAATGGTTTCAAAGCGCTATTAATATTGTTGAGAAAAAAGCCCTCTCTCATAGACTCATTAAACTCCTTTGGCTTGGTGTCCATCTTCATCCTCTTTCTGCCTTTGACCATCTTGCCTATCCCATGTATTTTCACGTCCTGGAAATCAAAAATAAGGATTTGTTTGGATTGTTGAGGGCGACTATCATCAAATTTATCTGCCACTGGTGTTTGACCATAACCCTTACTCCCTAATTTGACTTCCTCCACAAAGGAAACCATGATTTGGTTTTCATCCACGTAATCAAAAAACACCTCATCTTCAGGAAATAAAAACTTAATGGCTGCCAAATCTGTAGTTGTGATTGTTTGGTTCAATTTTTGAAATAGTTGCACCGATGGTATGACACTTCGTGAATGAGACGCTAGAAAAGTAGCATGCTTGTTTATTTCGTGAAATATGGAGAATAGCCGTTTGAAATATGGTGACCAACTAGAGGGGACAGGCGTGTGCTCCATCTTTGGCGCGAGCTAGGAGGAGTAATAGTGTATCGTAGAGACGTGTTGAGACTGTCGTGGGATCAAGAATAGTATGACGTAATGGAATATCTTACGACATTGAGCGAGAGATGCGACATTGAGAATCAAATCTCGATTTTGTGTAAGGAGTGGTTAGGTATAGCAATCTAAGGCTAATTACGTAACCTTCCCCCCCCCCTATTGTTAACTGTGATGATGTGGAGGGGAGCAGCAATCTTACACTGATATATAACCATCACGCCTAATTTCTTCATTCAAACCAACCAGGGGTCTGATCTATCTGGGTTCAACTATAAATACAAACTCAATTGGTCCAGTTGATCTTCCTTACAAATCAAAAACAACCAACACCAAACATTTTTTCCACAATGCAGCACCCATTCTCAAAATTAAAGTTGAAGAGCAGAGCTTCAAATATTCCAGATGCAGATCCTGCAATTACCCCCGGTAAGCCACCAAGCACAAAACAGATCTACCAATCGAGATTAAACTACGGGGTCAACTTTGGATCCAGCTTTGTTCTAGAAAAATGGATTTTTGGTGACTTATTCTCTGAAACTAAAGGCGACTCCGAATTAGACGCCGTGTCGTCTTTGGTGGATAAAAACGGAGTTGATGATACGAGGGCCAAATTTGAGAACCACTGGAACAGCTACGTATCCGATGACGATTGGAAATGGTTGGCCGATCACCAAGTTAACTCGATCAGACTACCAATTGGATATTGGGATGTCGATGGAGGAAGCTTTACTTCGGGATTCAAGTTTGCAAAATACAAAGCTGTTTATGCAAATGCATGGTCAATTATCAAGAAAAAGTATATTGAGCCTGCTTCGAACCACCAAATCTCAGTTTTGATCGATATTCACGGATTGCCCGGAGGAGCCAACGATTCTAGCCACTCGGGTGAAGGTGGTTCCAAAGGTGGATTTTGGAAAGATGAAAAGGCACAATTGGAAATAGCAAAATTAGCTGGTTGGGTTGCCAATGACTTGAAGAATTACGAAAACATTGCCGGCATTCAAATTGTCAATGAGGCAGAATTTGCCGATCCAGCAAAAAAGCAAGCAACTTACTACGCAGCTGCAATTTCAGAAGTGAGAAAGAGTGACAAGCTGATCCCTGTTGTAATTTCTGATGGGTGGTGGCCGGAGCAATGGGTTAAATGGGTCCAACAAGAACAAGGAGATGATGGATACATCGGTGTGGTTGTGGATGACCATGTTTACCGTTGTTTTTCCGACTCAGATAAGAAAAAGTCTGCTGAACAAATTATTGACGACTTGAATGGTGACGTATTGACTAATTTGACTGATGATGGTAAAGGTGTCGACTTTATTGTTGGTGAATGGTCCTGTGTATTAGATCAGCAAACATGGGGTCACACAAAAGGTAACAGAGATGATTTGGTTGTGAAATATGGTCAACATGAGCTCCAAGCCATCGAAAAAAGAGCCAGTGGATCATACTTTTGGACATTCAAGTTCCAATCTGGAAACGGTGGCGAATGGGATTTCAAAACAATGACAGACAAAGGTGCACTTAAACCATTTCCCAAACCTTCCAATCCACCATCTGACGACCAATTTAATCAAGCTGCAGACAACGCTACCAACAACCACGCTAATTATTGGAAAGATCAAGACCCAAAGGGAAAATACGAACCTGATTTGTTCAAAGACGGTTTCAGCACAGCTTGGAAAGATGCCGATTCGTTTGCAAAATTCAACGGCTCGAGAATCGGAAGAAAGGAGGCTTTAAAGAGATCAAGATTACTCGAAGCACTTTCCAATAAGAAAGGCTCTCAAAAGAATATCTGGGAGTGGGAGCAGGGATACGATGAAGGGTTGAAGGAGTTTTATAATGCAACAATCCATTAACCACGGGGACTGTCGTTAAGTAGAATAACATGAGTAGATATTAAATACAGGTTCATTACACAATATCATTCAGAAACATGGTTCCGCATCTCATCGTAAGCAGACTGAAAAAAAAAAAAAAAAAAAAAAAAAATTAAAAAATAAAAAAACCAC
>NW_026261371.1:0-9498 GCF_024610275.1 Lodderomyces theae | reverse complement strand
AAAAAAAAAAAAAAAAAAAAAAAAAAAAAAAAAAAAAAAAAAAAAAAAATTAAAACATTAAAATAGCGTCTCTTCAAAACAGCTCTTACACCAGACTACATCTTTTGCTACATCCCCAGCTACAATGTCTAGTTTAGCTTCGCAGTTGAAGTCAATCAACGAAAAGACTTCGTCCGTTGCGTTGAACAGACAACAAAGATCAAAATTACACTCCCGTTCTTTGATCTTTGAGCCCAAAGTTGCAGCAACACAAGATTACGAATATATCCATCAAATTTCCACCGATGGGCTAGATGAGTTGTGCGATTTGGATTCGAGATTTGCCAAATTCAAAACATCATTGTTTGCAACTGACTCTATCAATTTTGACAGGAATGTGCAAACGGAAGATGTTATTCAACAAATCAATACCAACATCAATGCGTTTTTTACGTTGTTGGGTCCTTATTACAATTTTACTGCTGCTCTTACTGCCAGTGAATGGTTAGTCAGAAGATTCCAAGCAAACATCCACAATGCAGAGCATATGGTATTGTCAGTTTTGCCATATTATCAACAACCAGTATTTGTCAAAGTCTTGAATGTAATTCCCAAACAGAATATCCCAAAGATTTTTGAGTGGCTTGGTATCTTCAAGGAACAGTTGAAACCTCCCACTTTACAATCGATATTCAGAGCTTTTTACAGTGATGGAGCATTGTTCAAATTTTATACATCGTTTTTGAATGATCTGATCAAGAATGGCACAGTTTACAAAGATCAGTTGGTGTTTTACTTATCGGTAACCATACAAATTCTTGCGTCATCGTCCAAGAATCAGGAGAGATTGAATGATTATCTAATTCCTGCCATTTTGGAGACTGTTGATTTGTTACTCAGTCATCAGGGCACTGGTTCTCAGGTACAAAACTCCGATCTCAAGCTTACTGCTTTTTCCGTATTGTCAGTAATTTCTTCCATCGTTTCTTTGAATACTAAGGTTATTAATTCATTGACGGTAACTATATGTGACGATAAGGAATGCGTTTCTGGAACTTTGATCAAGCCCACGTTGACCTTACTTGTACAATTGTGGAACGCAAACAAAGATTTTGAAGTGAACCACGACACATTTATTCACTTTCAATTGAACTCTGAGAGACTCGACATTTTGAGAGATTTGAAGGAGAGAAAGTTTAAAGTTGACAGATTTGCAGCGTGTTATTTTGTCTCCAGATTTCCAGCAAAGGAATCTCTTCAGCTACTTGAACTCATTGATCTTAAAAATTCCGAATTTTCCAACACTGTCATTTCGGAAGTTGTGAATTTCATTGCCTCAAATACCGTCTTAGAAGAGACTGCAAGATTATTAATTGTTGATATTGTTAAATATATCGTCAAAAGAGCCGAAGCTCAATTCTACGCTGCACTCGTAAAGAAGAGCTTAGAGATTGCTGACATAGAACTCAGGTTGCAGTCCACCGTTGCCGATACGGCGGCTGAAGAAGAACACATCGTCGTGAATGAGGATGATGATGTTGAGGAGGCACAAGAAGAAGTTGAGAAATTTAAATACGAATCGGTGACTGTTCACGCAGACACATATTTGTCATCTAGGAGCGACATGGAGTTTAAATCGGTGTTGAAGTCGTTATTGACATTGTGCTCTTTGTCAAAAGTTTCATCACAAAAGTCAAGAATATTAGTGTTTTGCCACAAGGTGTTCAAGTCAGCAGAGACTGCCTTGTCATTCTTACTTCGTACATCGTACACTCCATCTGTCCCGCCCAG
Source organism: Lodderomyces theae (assembly GCF_024610275.1). Classification (NCBI taxonomy): domain Eukaryota; kingdom Fungi; phylum Ascomycota; class Pichiomycetes; order Serinales; family Debaryomycetaceae; genus Lodderomyces; species Lodderomyces theae. The sequence goes on along the minus strand of NW_026261371.1, from coordinate 7,728 downwards.
CATCAGAATCAATACACTCAAGGCCATTACTTCAAAGGTCAAAGAGTCGGCAAACAACAACACGGATTTTTACTTGTTGGTGCCTTTACTCTTGGTGGGTCTCAGTACAGAAGCTAGAGGAGAGCGTATGGCAATTTCACAAATCATAACAACCATCGCTTCCATTTCAAGAGAGGTACATTCCGGTAAAAAGAAGGTCAAGACATCTTTATTCATGGAGGATTCAATTTACACTTCAGCAGAAGAAAAGAAGATGATTTCACCTCAGGACGCATTGACGCTTTTCAATCACGTCACAGAAGGAAGCAACTTAGACGATGCAGTTTTTGACCCATCAAAATTGTTACAATTGGTCAACTCAAGTTTCCGAGTCAAGCACGGCAAAAAGAGCTTGGGTGCGGTGTACAAAACATTTATTCTTTCACAATGGGCACTCGGTCACTTACCTGTTGTTTTCAAAAGACGCATTTGGAAAATAGCAAGTGAATTGAATAAGCTTGGTGGTGGTGACGAAAGGTTGTTCTTTTGGAATACTGACGTGCAGCTGTATGTGCAACGCAGGTCCGAATGGCAACAACAAGCAAGAGAGTTTGGGATCGAAAACTTTGTCCCGATTGATGAATCGTTGGTGGGATTGGTTGGCGGCAAGAAAATCTCAAACGAGACAACAGCAAGAGAATCTGAATGGCTAGTCAAGGGCTTGGAGCCAGAGTCGCAGATTCTGGAAGTTGTGGAGGCTCGCATCAAGGATGTATTTGATCTATTCCCAACGGAAGCTCAATTGCAAATTGTCAACAAGTTGATTGAACTATTAGTCAACGACGAGTATGTCCCATTTGATCCTATGTTGAGTTTACAAGAACTCCAGTTGAGCTCGGCAATATTCTTACAAGCGTTGGAGAACATTCAAATTGGAGAAAAATCACCAGAACAAGGCGTTGTAAAGCGTAGAAGAAGGTCATCCAATTCAACCAAGCAAGCGATGGCAAAAGATGATGTCACGAGTTTGGCAGCGCTACACATTAGAAAATTGGCTATCTTGTTGGAGGCTTTAGAAACCAAGTTTAGAAAAGATGACAACTTTGCTGATCCAAAGTTGTTAAAAGTGTTGTTCAATATTTTGACAGATTTGGATTATTTGGGCAACGACGGGAACTTGCCTGTTTTGTACACGCAGGAGCTTTTGGCTTCATGTATGCTTTTGGACATCACCAATTTGAAGAATAACAAAGGAGACCACAAATTCGATTCCAATTCCATTAGAGCTGACTTGATTGTCAACTCCATCCGAAACTCGAGCTCACCTCAAGTGCAGAACAGGTTATTGTTGGTTATTTCAGAGTTGGCTGCATTGGCACCAGAAATTATATTGCATTCAATTATGCCAATATTTACATTTATGGGAGCTCACACTATTAGGCAAGATGACGAATTCTCAAACAATGCTTTGCAACAAACTGTTGCCAAGGTTGTTCCTGCATTAGCGGCTAACTCATCGGAATCCATTGGCTCTGAAATTGAATTCTTGTTGACCAGTTTCAGTGCTGCATTTAACCATGTCCCTACACATCGTAGAGTTAAGCTTTTTGTTGCGTTGACTCAGACTTTGGGATGCTCGGATTCAATGCACATTATTTTATTCTTGTTGGGTCAGCAGTTTGTTGAACTTAATCAAAAGAAGAAGTTGGTCGAATCCGAAGCAATTGTCGAGTTTGTTGAACAATACTTGAAATCATTCTCAGCCGAAGAACAGTTGATTGGATTTGTAAAGTTTAATCAATTGGTGAAACAGCTTCCTGTGAAGCAATTGGAACCTGATTCCAGCGACTACGATTCTTTAAAAGTACGACCAATTTATGGTAGTGCTATTGTTGGACTCACCGATGTTGAATTCTTGAGATTGAGAGGCTCTCTCTTCGAATACTTTGACATAATTTTGCGCCTTGATTCATCCAGATATGATGTTTTGTCTCTCAAGAGCAAGATTGCTTTGGTGTTGCTCGATAGTGATGATGGAATGGAGAAGCAGCAAATTTTGGACAATTTCAGAGAACTTACCAGCTACATTTTATCCGAGCTCGAAACTTTTTCCAATGCAATTCCCAATAAGCAGATTTCTTCAGCGTTGTATGATATTTTGACCAACTTGTTTGGCTTGTTGCCCTTGGTCAATTTCGTTGACTCCATTGCTGAATTTTTGGATATTGACAAGTTAAGCGACACTGCATCGATTAAAGTGGCCAAAAACTATGCTGTCCTTTCTGCTAGCAAATTTGAAGAGGAGATTACTTTTGATGCATACACCAAGATTGGCGAATCCATTATTGAAAAATTGCTCGGTGTTTTGATTAAGGGAATTGGCAAAAATATTGATCCAGAATTGCAACAAGCTTATTTGAATACATTTGCTGTGGTGACTCGTAAAGTTGGTGCTTCAAATGCAGACTTTATTGTTGAGGACATGTCCAAATTTATGTTGGAGTCATTGAATGTCTTTACTACAGACTGCGGGTTATTGAACTCTCAATCGGAGGTTGTTGTTGCTGCCATCAACGCTATCATCAGTATGGTTAACATTTTTGGAGTAAAGACATTGGGCATTTTCCCTAAAATTATTCCACCATCGTTAAAAATCTGGGAGACAACCAATGAATCCGATAACGAAGGGTCTAGATTGGTGCAGGAATCGGTTTTATTGTTGCTTTCTAGTTATATCAAGAAAATGCCCGCATTCATGGTCACAACCTTGGACTCCATCTTGCTAACGACATTGGCCAGTGCCTTGACAGAAAACCTGATCAAGTCAGCTGTATTGAACTTGGTCATCAATCATATGGAAGCCGGATTAGTGTTGAAATCATTATGTAATATCTGGTTCAACAAAGATTTCTTCAAGACTGACAATGCAGCAAGTATTGGATTATACTTGAATACTTTGGAATCAACCATTGATAAGTTGGAAAAGAAAGAAGCGACGCAACAAGCTTCATTGTTTTTCAAGTTGTTGATACACGCCTTTGAGTTCAGGGAGTACTCCCACCTTGAGGGTGATAAATTTGATGACAACACCATTGGCAGAATCGAAAGTTCGTTCCACTCATGTGCCATTTCAATTGTTATGAAGCTTAACGACAAAAGCTTCCGTCCATTGTTTGCCAACTTGGTGCGCTGGGCAACAACTGGAGAAGGAAGCACCTTGGAGATCAAGTTAACCTCCAGGCTATTGTCATTTTACCGTTTCTTTAACAAGTTGCAGGATCAATTAAAGAGCATCGTCACATCCTACTACTCCTACTTGATTGATACAACTTCATCTATTCTTGGCGATTTTGCTAGTCGCGCTATCAAAGACACCAATCTTCGCAGAATTGTATTGATCTCTTTGACATCTTCATTTAATTATGATCAAGATGAGTACTGGTCGCAAGAGGGAAGATTTGAAAGCATTGCTAATCCATTGTTGAATCAATTGAGTAACATTGAAGAGTCAATTGGCAAATACTTGGTAAAAGCAATCAGTGCCCTCGTTTCCGATGTCACTTCAAACGAATACAACGAGCGTGTTTTGAAATCCTTGATCAAGTATATCTCCTACGACAATGAAAACACCTCCAATACTAAAATCTGGACCGTACGTGCACTCAAGACAATTTTCCAAAAAATGGGTGAGCTGTGGTTACCTTATTTACCTAGGTTGGTCCCCCATATTGCAGAGTTATTAGAGGATGAAGATGAACATGTTGAATTGGAAGTGAGAGAAGGATTGGTTAGAGTTATTGAGAAGATATTGGGAGAGCCATTGGATAAATATTTAAGCTAGTCGCTAGTATATTAAGAAAAGTCGTGTGTGTGTGTTTGTATGCGTGTATAAATAGACTGAAAAATTCCATGAGCTTCGAGAAAATTTACCTTTCTAAATAACATATCACTCCAAGTATCAATCACCAAGCATCGTTTTAATACACACATCGTAATGGTATGTATCAGAATCACTTGAGCCAGTACTATGAGCGCAATCGAGTATATTAACAACCCCCTCCCCTTCAACTAGTCAACCCTTTTGAAATCAGCTCAAGCTTTGAAACCATTATTTGATAGAGTCTTGGTCCAAAGATTAAAGCCATCGAACAAGACTGCTAGTGGACTTTACATCCCAGAGAAGAACCAAGAGAAATTGAATCAAGGTGTGGTTATCTCTGTTGGTCCAGGTATGACTAACACTAATACCGGTGAAGTTATTCCAGTTTCAGTCAAGGCTGGTGATCAAGTTTTGTTACCTTCATTTGGTGGTAATCCAGTCAAGGTTGGCGAAGAGGAGTATTTGTTGTACACTGATAAGGAGATCTTGGCCAAAATTGAAAACAACAATTAAAGGCATGGCTACGACCGATGGGCATTGCAGTCTGCATAGCAATCTGCATAGTAATCTGCATTAGCGTCTATCGATTAGAGAAGTGACCCGCTCCCCTGTAAATAGGATCAATAACAATGAGTCATGAATAAAGATCACCTTGAGTAAAGAATCATTAATCTACAACATATGTGAATGTAGGTACGGTTAACAGCCATCTCTTCCTCAAAAAATAAAGGTCGTGCATCAAACATCAAGAGATGCATCGCCCAAAACTGCGTATAAATTTTTCACCCAAATGAAAAATCTCCTCTTTTCCTTCTCTGCTTTTCCTTCTCTTCTTTTCTTCTTCTTCTTCTTTAACGCAAAAATCCACAGCCATCCACAACGTTAAAGCATTCTTTAGAGGTTGAATCCCATCGTGGCATTCTTGACCCATGACCATTTCGGATATAGTTGTAAGGTGAAAAAAGAACTGGGAGAGTTTGAGATTTTTACAAATTTTCAATTCTCCCAACTTTTTTCTCCTTTTAGCGATGGACTGGAGAATAAACTTGCACAACAATTGATCTTGGGTGCAGCATCCCATGTGTCGAGCAAAACTTGTTGTTTTCGCTTCTAAGGAACTGCCTTCGTGCGTCCGTATGGGGGATGGTGCAAGGATCAATGGTACATTTATTTTTTTTTTTTAAAGAAGAGGATTTCTTTTTCTTGTATAGATTAGTGTAGTGAGATAGAGTAGTGCGGCGACATGGTGGGACTGTGTATTTGGTGAAGATCTCGCTATTAAGGTGACCATTCTCTGAGAGTATTGCTGAGCTTTCTTAAACCCGATGTGTTTGAACGTGACCGATGAAAATTGCAGAAACACACAATAAATTCCTTAGATCATCTCTTTCAACCAACTCACATGAGATACCTATCGCTATATCTATCGCTACTACTACTCTTCCAAAGTGCCATAGCCACCTTATTGTCAAGCAATGCACTCAACTCAAGAGACATAATATCACCCCTATCCAGCCCGCACTCCAATTGTTCTCTAATCACAACCCAACCACTCAATCTACAATGCCAATACGCCAAGGACAATTGCAACGCCAACAACCATGGCATACTCAACTACTACAACTTATACTACTGCGACTTTCAAAATCTCCAATCATTTGCATTGATCCCACTACTCATATCACTAGCCTACATGTTCCTCTCACTAGGTCTCACGGCGCTGGAATTCTTGTGTCCCAACTTACACACCATATCCAAATCATATCTCAAAATCCCCGACAATTTAGCCGGGTTGACGATCTTGGCATTTGGTAATAGTGCCCCTGACATATTCGGAACGTATGAAGCCATCAAAGCCGGTCTGATTCAACTAGCATTGGCGGAATTGATTGGCGCCTCGTTATTCATCAGCACCTGCGTCATTGGATGCATTGGTGTAGTACAACCTTTCCAAGTACCGCGATGGTTATTTACACGAGATGTGGCAACGTATTGTACTATATACACGTTGATACTGGTGAGCGCATTGATTGGCCAATTGACTAGAGTTGTATCTGTTGTGTTGGTTGGCGTTTATGTGTTCTATGTGGCCGTGGCGATTTATTCGCATAAGATGCAGCAATCCCGCGTCAATGCCATTCTACGAGATCGGAGATCGAGAGGCGAGTTTGGAGATAGTGCCGATGATGAGGTGGCGATTGATGAAGTGTACCTCGATGGGATATCACAGTTGCCTACTATTGATGACGTGAATATCGGAGGTGCAACTGCAACGGGGGACACCACCAATGCAACGGGGACCTTTGGGTTACGAAAATTGATGGAGGATTTATCCGCCCATTCCAACTTGGGTGGATCTATTCAGTTGGACACGGAAAGACAATTGTTGTCAACGCCAGTCGAGGGGATGGAACAAGAAGAAGGAGATGGCGCCACATATGAAAGCCGGGTTACACCCTTTTCCCGGTTAGTTGATTTGTTTTGCCCCCAGCTCTCAAATTTCAAAGAGTGTCACCCTGGTGCAAAACTCAAACACTTGCTCTTACTTCCCGTATCATTAACTTTGAAAATATCAACTCCAGTCAGACACCACACTAGTATGCTTACAATAGAACAAGATTTCAAACCAAACACAGCTCACAATGCATTCAACTATACCAAAGAGAAATTACGACTCACGATCCAAACCGGTATTGGATGCTTTATTCTACTTCTGGCTAATACAAGTGTTTCGTGGGTTTGGAAAATCACAATTTACTCCATCATCAGTGTCGGTTTCGGTCAAGCTGTATACAAATTATATCCCATCCCATCATCAGACCACTTCCCACAACGAATGACCGCAATCAACTACATCACCTCCATTCTAGGTCTCGTCATATCATTATCGTGGATATCACTCATAGCAGCCGAGATTATCAACATCTTGCAAGTGATATCCACTGCATATCGCCTAAGTGATGATGTATTAGGCATCACGCTTTTCGCGTTGGGCAACTCTGTCGGAGATTTCGTCACCAATTACACCATTGCCAAGATGGGGTATCCGATTATGGCATTTGCCGCTTGTTTCGGCAGCCCCTTGATGGCATTGTGCTCCTTTGGACTCAGCGGATTGATAGCGGATGGAAATCACGCTGTGCGATTAACACCAACGCTTCTTATTGGACTTGTTACTTTGTTTAGTAATATGGCAATTCTTTGCGTGATGATTCCCAAGAATGACTGGAGCTTAAATAAGAAGGTCGGGAGATTCTTGATTGCTAATTGGTCAATCACTTGCCTACTCTGTCTACTAATTGAATTTACACGTCAATAAAAGCAGGTTCAATTTATAATTTTATACAGAATCATACATTGTATGTACTTTCCATTCCGTCTCTCTCTCTCTCTCTCTACTACATTTAGTCAACTTCTTCCACGGTTGGACCACCAGCATCACCGCCGGCTCCTGGGGCAGCCCCTCCACCTGGAGCTCCACCAGGGAATCCTCCAGCGCCAGCACCTGGGGCACCACCAGCAGCACCGCCATAAGCTCCACTAATAATTGGGTTAGCAATTGACTCCAACTCCTTTTGTTTGTCGGTGTACTCTTCAGTAGAGGCAGAGTGGGATCCATCCAACCAGGTAACAGTTTCGTCAACAGCCTTGGACAATTTCTCCTTATCTTCAGCGGAAATCTTGTCCTTCAATTCTCCATCATTGATGGTATTCTTCAATGAGTAGGCATATGATTCCAATTGGTTCTTGGCTTGAACTCTAGCGGCTTCCTTTTCATCGTCTTCCTTATACTTTTCAGCTTCGTTAACCATTCTTTCGATATCTTCTTTGGATAATCTACCCTTGTCGTTGGTGATGGTAATCTTTTG